>NC_133118.1:22435177-22741597 GCF_022965805.1 Primulina eburnea
ATATTTGATGCAATCTTTCAGGATGGATGGCCAATAGTAGCCATACCTCCTTATAAACCATTTCATCTTTATTCCAGATTGATGCGCTCCACACACTACCTCATGAACTTGCTTCATGATCTTCAAAGCCTCTGGGAAGCCTATGCATCTGAGGAACAAACCATCTAACCCTTTCCTGTACAAATCTCCCTCCACTAAAACTTAATTAAGAGCTCTCATTTTTAAACCATGTGGAATATCTCTCTCGGTTGAATCTAGCACCATTTTCATGTCATCCCTCAAGTCACCAGCTAAGTTTATATCCAAGTTGAGCGTGTCTACCTGAATCCCTCTTTGCTGAATTGAAGGGTGGTTTTTCTTCTGAATCAACACTAGCCTGTGTGTAAGTTTGGGAGACATTTTCAATCCCTAAGCAACCTGTGCCAACTCGTCTGCCTCCCAATTTTCTTGTCTTCGGACGTGAACTAAATGACACTTCCTCGAAATCATCTAGAAGTTGGGATGCAGCGGTATAGTAAGGAGCCAAGGACAAACTTGTGCATTTGAAATCCCCTGACACCTTTTTGAGTACCAGCTGAGAATCCCATGATATTAACAATTCTCTTGCCCCTGAATCTTTCAGAATTTCCAATCCAATTACCAGTGCTTCGTATTCCGCTTGATTATTGGTGCATGGGAAATCCAATTTAAAAGATAGAGCGGTTTTCACACCTCTTGGGGATGTGATCACAATACCAGCTCCAGTTGCTGTTTCTGTACTTGATCCATCAAACTTCAAATCTCAGGGTTGAATTCCCACTCCACAAAATGGAAATCCAACTTGTTCTCCAATAAACTCATCAAGTGAATGATGATCAGCTAAAAAATCGGCGATAGCTTGGCCTTTTATTGACTTTTGGGGGTAATAGATCAATGTAAACTCGGCCAATGCCAAAGACCATTTACCAATCCGCCCCAAGAGAATGGGTCTATTAAGCATGTATTTAATCAAATCGGTTTTAGCCACCACAAACACTCTTGATTGAATCAAATAATGTCTTAACTTAGTACATGGATAGTGTTAAGCATTGCTTTTCAATCACAGAGTATCTCACCTCTACTAGAGTAAGGAATCTACTCAAATAATAGATGGCTTGTTCATTTCCTTCATGATTATTTTGAACTAATAGACATCCAATCGATTCATGAGCAGCAAAGATGTATAATTTAAGGGGCATTCCATACCTGGGAGGCATCAGAACAGGCGGGTTAGATAGATAACTATTGATCACATCAAAAGCTTTCGGATGCGACTCTTCCCATTTGAACTCCCCGCTATCTTTGAGCTTCAACAGCTGTGAAAACTCCTTTGTCTTCCCTGAAAGGTTAGAAATAAAATGCCTCAAGTAATTCACTTGCCCAAGGAAGCATTGCAACTCTTTCTTGTTTCTAGGCGGATTCGCTTCCGTAATGGCTTTGGCTTTGTTTTTATCCACTTCAACTCCCCTCTGATGTACCAGAAATCCCAAAAGGTTTCCTGCTTTCACGCCAAAGGCGCATTTCCATGGATTTAACTTCAACTCATGTTGCCTCATTCTTTGGAAAATCTTCCTCAAGTGTTCAATGTGATCAGCAGTTTGTTTAGACTTCACAAAAATATGATCTATATATACTTCAATATGATGTCGTATCATGTAATGAAAGATCGAGTTCATAGCTCTTTGATATGTGGCTCCTGCGTTCTTTAGCCCGAATGACATAACAAGCTATTCAAACGTACCCACAGCTCCCGGGCATTTGAATGATGTTTTGTGAGTGTTAGTCTCTGCTATTTTGATCTGGTTGTAGCCCGAGAACCCGTCCATGAAGGATAAAAATTCATTTCTAGCCACTGAATCAATTAACATATCAGGTATCGGCATCACATATACATCTTTTGGAGTTGCACAGTTCAAATCTCGGAAGTCGATGCATATTCTGACCTTGACATTCTTTTTCATGACTGGAAAGCCATTCGGTATATCTGATTGGTTTTATAAACTAGGCCTTTAACAATTTCTTAACTTCCTCTTTCACTTTCAATTAAACTTCTTTTGACATGCGACGAGATGGTTGTTGAAATGGTTTGAAACCTTCTTTGAGTGGAAGTCGGTGTTCCACCAATTTTCGGTCCAAAATCCCCATTGTAATATCTAGCCTCAACTGCACTTGCACTTGTTTGAAAGGGATGTCCATCCGCTTCTACGACCTCCACGCCATCCCTTTCCAAAATAACAACAGCTGGTGCATTGAGGATGGTATGCACTGGTTTGCATGGATCCAATCTCTTCCTAACAACGCTTGGAAGTTGGCGGAGGAGTTTACCACTAAAAATGCACATAAAGATGACATACTCCCCACAGTAACATCAGCGGGGAATACCCCAATGGTCTTGGTGGTTTCCCCTGTAAATGCAGCAACCGAAACTTCCGAAGGAATCAAGTCTTCTACATTTTTTCCTAGAATTTTCAACATTAGAATTTTCAACATTCTTACTGGAAGAACATTTACAGCTGAGCCATTGTCAATCAACGCCCTAGACACTGGCTTCCCATTCAAATGGGCTTTTATGTACAACGGCCTTATGTGCTTGGTCATGGCTGGTGTAGGCTTTTCAAGTATCATTTGTTTAGGCTTATTCGGGTGATCTTCCTTGATAATCACTCTTGAACTCCCTTCAGGGAGTTTATTTGCATGCTCTTTCTTTTGCACTGATTCTTGGGGCATCAACTCCCCATTCTCTTCTTCCATCATTTTAAATCTCTCGGGTAGTATCATTACTCCGGTGGCACAGTCCACGGTGATGTGAAATTATCCAACGCGAAAATTAATTGTTTTTCTTGCTTGATCATCCTCTTCGCTTAACAAATCATCATCATCTTCCACAAACTTATCTTCAGTAGCCGATCTTCCAAACTTAGATTTACTCGCCACTGGCTCCCTGGAGACTGGAACATCAATTATGGGTTCATTTCTCAACTTAGCGGACTCCTGTATTCTTGCAATAGCTCTTTCTCTCAACAACCATCTCTTTTGAGTCCTAGTCGGTGGCCTAGGGAACTTTTTGTTTTGGGCCACTCTCCAAAACTCACTGAACTCCCCTCTGGCTGGAAGGACGTATCTCGGCTTTGCTATCCGGCTCTCAATCATTTTTCCTTTTGAGATTTCATATGCACGCTGCTCCATGCACTGATAAGCTAATATTTTCCTGGTTTCCACCTTTCGTGACTCAACTTTACGTATGTTTCTCCTGTCCGAGTATCTAGGGTGCTGATTACGAGATGATTCCCCTATGAACTTTTGATTCTCAAGCACTAGTCTCTCAAGGAAATGTTGGTTCCTCAGCCGATAGGCCGCGGATTCACCAGCATTTCTGGGGAAACGCTGCTGAACTGTTCGCATTCGATCGGAACTATGCCTTACATGAGCTTCAAACAATTGACCTTTTGGAATCTAGTATTTCTTGATTACCCGGTCTTTCACTGCAAAGGTCGGCTTCTTTTCTCATTGAGAAGATCCCTCAAATTTGTCACATTCACATTAACCAAAGCCACTTGAGGAAAAGAATCATCATCCACCGCCATAGACTCTTGTTTGTTAGGGAATTTCACAACTCCCTTGTTAATTCTATCCTGCAAAATGTTCTTGAACGCCCAGCAAGATTTGGTGGCATGATTATAGGAGTTGTGGTATTTACAGTACTCTCGTCCCTTCAGCTCTTTTATAGGTGGGATCTTGTGATCGGGTGAGAATGTGATGAATTTTTCTTTTACCAAGAAATCAAAAACTTCTTCGGTCTTTGACAAATCAAATGTATACTGCATGTCTTTGGGGAGTTGGGAGCTGTTCTTTTTTTCATGTTCTGCTGGCTTCTTTTTCAGTAAGGGAACTGTGCAAGAACCAGCTGACCGAATCTCTGCCATTGCCACATCTTCCACCTCCTGATAATAAGACCCCATAGCATTTCTCTTCTTGTACGAATCTTCCGGCAATAGTTCTTCGTATTCAGCCACTTTGGCAGCTAGCTCGAAGAAATCCTTGAACTCCATTCCCTGGAATTTCTTTCTTAATTCAAAATCCAGCCCCTTTTTGCCATCTTCACGAATTAGGTCTCAGGTAGGAATATCTTGCACCTATTCTTTATCTTCTTGAACATGTCTATGAAATATTCCACAGACTCTCCTTTCTTTTGAGTAACTCTGGATAAGTCAGTAATGCACACTTCTGGCTCTGTTCTATAGAATTGAATGTGAAATTGTCTTTCCATCTCTTGCCAACTCATCATTGAATTTATGGGAGTGAGGCATACCAAGCGAATGCAGTCCCAGTGAGGGAATTCGGGAATAGCCGCAACTTTAGATTGTTGAAGTTCTCCAAGTTGGTTAATTCCCCGCACTGGATGGTGAATTTGGCTATATGTTCCATGCTCGATTGTCCATCCTCCCCGGAGAATAAACTGAAATCATGAACTCTATAACCCCTTGGGTACGAGTTATTCACGTCTATGTAGTCTGGATAGGGTTTGTGGAATTCTGGGCGGCCAATATGTTTCAAGGCCGACCCATATAGCTCTTGAACAACCTCTCTCACCATTTCTGGATCAATCCCATGCATGTTCTGAGCAGGGAGTTGGTGATGGTAGTAATTTTCCCCCGAGCTTGAAACCCTGCATTTAAACCAATATTACCTCCTGGGAAGCCCTCATCCACTCCTTGATAATCCATGTGCGATATGTCATCATAAGCTCCTGGTTGGTATAGAGGATTTGTCACGTTGTACACTTGAGTAACTGGTAGTTTCAAACTCCCCACTCCATGAGCACGTGGATATGGCTGAGATCTTCCTCCTAAGGTTTCTTCTCTCTTGTAAGGTGGTGTATACCTTCTTTCTGGATGATTTGGGAGAGTAAACTCCGGGCGGCAAGGATCGCCAGCCCTTGAGTTTACAACTCCCTGGTCAAATTCTTGGACGTTGTTATTTCCCTGATCCGCCTCTTTGACAGTGGTATTTTGCTCTCCTCGAAGAGACTGACTCGGTTTAATCAAAATGGTCTTCAAACAGTACCCTGTTCGAGACTTGATCGTAAGTTGTAGGAATCTGTAGATCCACTTCTTCAACCTGTGGTTCAACAGCGTGTTGCTCTGGCTGAGGCACCTGAGTTCCCTCTTGATTAGCCAGAGACTCCCCGCTCTCCTGACTGACGTTTTCCTTTCTTCTTGGCGGCATAGTGTGGTCCCACCGGGCATGCCAAAAATATGTTTGCACAATATTTGGTGTTGCGGACGTGCCAGGTGCGAAAATGCACCGATTTGTGTGAAAATGATAAAAAAATATAACTTCTAAAAAATCAAGCGACGTGAATTCTAAATTCGACTGTCGGTTCTAGTCTCTTAAAACAACTATAACGCCATAACGAAGAAAAATTATTGGAATTTGATGAAAATAAACCCCTGACATAATTTGTATAAACAAATCAGTAGGAAATTACAAAACACACAATATATTAAAGAAAGCGGATGAAATCTAGACGAAGAATGCTAGAAAATGGAATGAAAAATATTTCAGAAATAAAACGCTTGAAAATAAAATTCTGGAGAGTATTTTATAAGTTTTTTGCTGTAGAGTTGTGTTTAGAGTCTTTTGTCAGTGTTTGCCGATCTCTTTTCTCCCCATCGCTGTGCCGTTTAACTCCACTCCCCCATGATCCACGTTCCCCGCTTTTCAAGCCATGATCTCAACCACCCACGTTCTTCTCTCTTTTGACGCTCTGTGACCAGTTTTTGAATCGATAAAAATCAATCTGTCACACTTAACGGGCCTATATAATTTAATTGGGCTTGTGATTAATGTGGGCTTTATAATTAATTATTTTTATCCCAAACAGAAGGTTTGCTGGATAATGAGGTTTGTTGGAACTGCTTGCTTTATCCAACAATGTTTAATTGTTGTTGTTATCAATTAATGACAGTTGTCTTATTTATAGACAATTTTTTTTTGAAGAAATAGAAGAAGATGAAGAGACTCTAGTCAACTGAAAGCCTTTGACTTATTCTGACTAAGATTCTAAAACTCTTTATTTTTTTTTAATATGCATTTATTGAGGGGGAATATCGAATATAAACGGTTAACGGAGAAGACAATAGTCAGTTGGTCTTCAACTGAAACGACTCAGCCTTCAACTAATCACTCAGTTGCTGACCTAACTGATTTTCTCCAATAAGTTAACTGATTAAGCGATAAATATTTCATAATAAGTGATGTGACTGTTAATTACGCATTTAATTGATTTCTTTCAATGAATAGTGTTTTAAAATGTGGCCCCACGTAGCCCATTTAAATTATACACACATTTTAATCGAACATACACACGATTTTATCCTTGATTGACACGTGTCCAAAAATTTGAACAGTCACATTCATAAGAAATTGAACCCGCTTCTTTCAGTTTTTCTTTACGCGCATTTCAGTCAACAGAGCAAATCAATACACAAAACTTTCTTTCTCGTAGATAACCAATCTTTTAGCAATGGCAAATCAAGTTCCGGCATACATGCTGAATGCATTGGAAATTGATTTTGATTCAGTCATGTTTGTCTAGGACGAGGATATCAAGAATGTGTTTCTCAAACTAGAGGCTGCTGGATTGAAGACATTTTTGGGACTATCTTCCCAAGATATTTATCCAAAAGATATTCAGGATCTTTATGCCAATGGATTTATCTCTGCTGACAACAACATCACTACCATCATCAACAATCAGTTGCTGATAATCGAAGAAGACTCCTTCAGCAACATCTTTCAGCTGCCTACTGATGGACTGGCTGATATCTCTGAGGTTAAAACATCTGATGTTGAGGAGATGCAGACTCTCCTATCTACTGATGGACGAAAAATCAAGGTTTTCGATCCCAAGAAAGAAGTGAAACCAGAAATCCAGTTACTGGCTAACATCGTGGCCAAAAGGCTACTCGCCAAAGCAGGATCTTTTGCTGCTCTCTCAATAGAAAAATTTCAAGTCATGACTGCTATCATGGCTGAAAAAAGACTGCAATGGAAAGGTATCATCTTCAACCTTCTCAAAAACATGTTTCGGTCATCAAAACATTCAAAGGGATTTGCAGTGCCGCTCAGCTATTTGACGAAATGCAAGGCTTGAGGGTTAACTACTCTGAGAGGTCATCCAAGTTCAAGATTTTCAATGTCAAGAATGTTCAGCTGCCGAAGCTCAAGCTAAACATCTCTCTTGAACAGTTCATTAATGTGAAAAAGGAGATTGGGACGCAGGAGGCTCCCAAATCAATCAAGAAAGCCAAGAAGACAATCAAACGCAAATTGATTGTCAGTGAAACTAATTCTGAGAAGGCTCCCTCACCTAAAATCATAAAAAAGCCCAGAACTCTCAAGATGAATACAGCAATTGTTCTGAGCACCATCCCAACTGACAGGCTGATACAATGTAGAGCTGAACAGAAGATCAAAGCTACTCTTTTGAGAGCAATACCAGTTGAATCTTCAACTGAAGATCAGTTACCTCCTGCTGCTCAACACAAGAAGACTATTACCGAATCTGGTGATAAGAAGAAACTTGCTGGAGTTAAAGCTCCAATGATCACTATCTCTGGCCCAACTACTTGGCCATTTGCCAGACCCAAAGGGATCATGATTAAAGAAATGATTTGTAATGCCCGAGAATTTTGTTATTGTAATCTGAAATTATTTATTGATAAAAGATTTGATTATAAACGGAAAGGATCAGACCGAGAAAGACGAGAGAAGACACAAGATATGTGCGAGGACAGAACCCCTCGTGCATATGCGCGACCAGGAGGCGCGCATATGCGCGAGATAGGCAGAGAACCTCGTGCATATGCGCGAAGGGTGTGCGCGCATATGCGCAAGCATGTGCAACCGAGACAGTAGGTCTTGCGCATATGCGCGGTGATGGTGCGCACATATGCGCGAGCTGCCGAGAAGACACGCGCCGAGGAGGGTCGCGCATATGCGTGAGACATGCTGCACAAGAGGTGAGACACATGGCTTGGACATGCAATATATATATATATATATATATATATATATATATATATATATATATATATATATATATATATATATATATATATATATATATATAGATGCCTTCATTGATAATCAGAATCAGCAACACTCCTAACCGAAAGTCTCTGGAAGAATTTTCAATTCCTTGAATCGTAGATTTGCGATTGCGCAAAATCCAACCGTCTGATTTTCGATCCGAGCTCAATATCGTGTTCCTCTCGTTACAAGCTTCGTCAAGACACAAGTTTTCTTATGTTTTGATACGATTTGAAAATATGATATTGAAGGAATCAGATATGATTGATATATGGTGTTCTTGATATATTAGACATCGTATAATCAAAACCGGATTGAAAAACATATACCGTATGAAATTGTTGTGATTTTCAGATTTGATATGATTGAGATTATATAGATTTGATATCAGATTATGTTTTTCGATCGATTATGAGTTGAGATTGGCATTTATTGATATTTTTATTGATGGGTATATTGAGATTGTGCAGTTATGCCGTTGAAACAGAATTAGATTGAATTCTGATTATATCCAGTATTGATTTGAGTGGTATATTGATATTGTACTCCTCGATATTGTCATGGCCAGATTGAGTATTGACAGATTCGAATTCGAGACTTTGACTTCTTCAGATCGACAATAGAAATGTATAAATCAATGTTAACCGGGAGATCGACTCGAGTTAGATCTGACTTGAGTTTCCCAAAATCATGTACTTTATTTTGTTGCATTGATGTTTTCGATTCATGAGATTGATATGCTTAGTCTATTGAGTTATAGTAGAGCATGTATTGAGTCATGGGCGGAGATGCCACGTCTTTGGTGGATATGCCAAGACACTGGATGTTTTTTTATATCGATGTTTCGTAGTAGCAGATCGGCTTCTATTGCGGAGATATGGTATATTGTGCAAATGAGTCGAGTCTGAGATGATGAGTCACTAATTTGATTTACAGTTTTATATCGATTCATGTCTTTCAGATTATGATACATGTTATTGATATATGTTTCATGCTTGTATATCTGTTATATGATTTCATGTACACGTTGTTTATACTGTGAATGTATTTCTCACTGGAGTTATCCGGCTGTAGTTGTGTTTGTATGTGTGCATGACAACAGGTAAGACATGATCAGGGTCAAGAAGAGGATGAGAGATTACAATGTTAGCGTGGTGATTCGGACCCAGAATTGGAATAGGTTTCAACACTTTATGTATAGTTTTTAAACCTTAGTTTGAGATAAACATATGTGGTACAAGACTTGTACTTACTTTCGATGTTTATATCAGATTGATTATCTTACGTTCTGCACTTGTGTTTTAAAAAAAATTGACCTAGTTTCTTTAATTGATCCAATTATTCCCAAGAACGATTAAGAGATGAATTAGCATCTGGGTCCCCACAGCAGGTGGTATAAGAGCAGCAGGTTCCTGAACTTTAGGTTCTTTAGACTGAGATAGAAGCTAGTGAGCAGGGTAGATTGAGTTTTCTTCCTTGCTTTTGATTGCTAGCATGTTTTATTGCTTTGAAATACATATTTATCTGATTATCTGATTTGATTGATAACGTGTATTACTGAGAATGAATCAGAACCGATTCTTGATCAGAGGTAAGATGATCAGAATGGGACTGAGACAGATTTGTCAGATTTGATTGCTACATTTTTATAATCAGATATGCCTCCTCAAAGAGTCCCAGAACAGGGCAGTAACTCAGCTAATCCGATGGATGTTACAGCAACACAGATGGAAACGCTACTGAATAGGTTTCAATTGTTTAAATCGTCGACTCTGAAGGGTACTGAGACGTCATTTGATTGTGAGAGTTGGTTAGTTGATATAGAAATATTGTTTGATTCGTTGGATTACACTGATGAGCGCCGAGTCAGAATGATAGGGAACTAATTGCATGATGTTGCGAAAAATTGGTGGATCACGAAAAAGAGAGCATTGGAGCATCGAGGTATGAATATTACTTGGAACGTCTTTAAAACTGAGTTTTATCAGAGATTTTTCCCAGTATCGTACATGAAAGACAAGGGAGCAGAATTTGATAATTTGATACAGGGTCAACTGAACATTGAAGAATATGTGACCAAGTTCTCTACCTTGCTACGATTTGCTCCGCATGTTGCTGAGAATGACGAAGCTGTCCAGAGATTTTACCTTGGTGAAAACTGGGCGACCGAATAATTTTGCCGATGCCATGAATAGAGCCAAGGGAACAGAAGCGGGTCTGATGAGACAAAAAAGAGCTTCGTATGTTCCTCCAGCACCGAGACCTCAGCAACCCCCTCCCATATTTGAGAGTGGCAGCAGCAGTGGTGGGAAGAAAGACTATCTAAAAGCCCGAGGAAAACAGTTCAAGAGGCCTGGTAGTAGTTCATATAGCTCCAATGGTTCCCGACAGAGCCAGACTAGTACAGGGGATTATTGCAGGACTTGCGGAGGGAGACATCCCACAGAGCAATGCCAATGAGTATTTGGTAGTAGCCGCATTTGCAGACAGCAGGGACATTTTGCTAGAGTATGTCCACAGAGATGTTCCCAGGGATTTCAGGGAGCAGAATCAGTTGGATCAGTGGCTCAGACTGATAGACGATCATCAGCTGTTCATTCTTTCCAGCCCCCACCGACTACTACTCCGTCACAGCCAAGGCCAGAAGGAAGCCAGACAGTTAGCAGCCTTCGAGACAGCAGACCAAATTATTTTCTTTGACTGAAAAACAGGCCCAGGAAGCACCAGATGATGTTGTTGCAGGTAACTGTTCTCTTTGTGGTTACCCTGCTTACGTATTGATTGATATGGGTGCTTCTCATATATTTATTTCTGAACGATTTGCATTGATTTATGCATTGCTTGTGGAATCATTATCTGCTATAGTACATGTCTCTTCTCCTTTGGGGACATGTTTGATATCAGTGAATTCTGTGAAACATTGTATGCTACAGTATGACGGGCATGAGATTGAGTTAGATTGTATTGTGCTTGGGTTGTCTGATTTTGATTGCATTATTGGTATCGATATGATAACCAAGTACAGAGCTACCGTTGATTGTTTCCATAAGATTGTGAGATTCAGACCTAAGATGGCTGATGAATGGAAATTCTACGGTAAGGGTTCTAGATCTAGAATTCCTTTTATATCTGCTATGTCTATGACTGGATTATTACAGAAAAGGAGAAGAGGGGTTCCTTGTGTATTCAATGGACGTAATGAAATCGAGCCCGTCATTGGCTGATTTGCCAGTGGTATGTGAGTTTGCTGATGTCTTCCCAATGAGATTCCGGGATTGCCTCCGATTCGAGAGATAGACTTCAGCATTGAATTGATACCAGGTACAGTTCCGATTTCTAGAACTCCGTACAGAATGGCACCGATAGAATTGAAAGAATCAGAAGAACAGTTAGAAGATTTACTGGCCAAGGAGTACATAAGACCGAGTGTTTCTCCTTGGGGTGCTCCAGTGTTGTTTGTGAGAAAGAAAGACGGTTCAATGAGACTTTGCATTGACTACGGCAACTGAACAAGGCTACGGTAAAGAATAAATATCATTTTCCTCGTATCGATGATTTATCTGAGATCTGGATATGATTAGCTGAGAGTCAGAGATTCTGATATATCGAAGACAGATTTTAGAACCATGTATGGACATTATGAGTTTATTGTCATGCTGTTCGGTTTAACAAATGCTCCAGATGTGTTTATGGGCCTGATGAACCGTGTGTTTCAGAAGTATCTTGATGATTTCGTGATTATTTTTATTGATGATATTCTGACATATTCAAAGAATTTGAATGATCATGCTGAATATTTGAGGATTGTATTGAAAACTCTGAGGGCGAGAAACTATATGCCAAACTGTCGAAATGTGAATTCTGGTTGAGACAGGTTGTGTTTTTGGGACACATCATATCTGGCAATGGGATTTCTGTTCATCCTAGCAAGGTTGAAGCCGTGATTAGTTCGCCTAGACCGACATCTGTGCCAGAGATACGCAGTTTCATGGGTTTAGCAGGTTATTACCGTCGATTCATTAAAGATTTTTCCAGTATTGCTTAACCTATTACGCAGCCGACTCAAAAGAATGCTCCGTTTGTTTGGTCAGAAGAATGTGAATCCAGTTTCATAGAGTTGAAGAAAAGATTGACCAGTGCTCCGGTGTTGACTATCCCATCAGGTACTGGTGATTTCGTTATATATTGTGATGCTTCTCACAGAGGATTAGGTTGTGTTTTGATGCAGCGAGGACATGTGATTGCTTATGCCTCAAGACAGTTGAAGCCACATGAGTCTCGCTATCCAATTCATGATATTGAATTGACGGCCATCGTATTTTCATTGAAGATATTGAGACACTACTTATATGGTGAGAAGTTTGAGATTTATTCTGATCATAAAAGCTTGAAATATCTGTTTTCATAGTCAGAGCTAAATATAAGTTGGCTTGATTTGCTTACATACTTTTATTGTGAAATCATGTACTATTCGGGAAAGTCCAATGCAGCATCTGATGCACTGAGTCGAAAGGTATGTTTTTTATCCTTATCGACGATTGGTGTTTCGAATTTGATTGAATATTTCTGTTTGTTTGGATTATTATTTGAGACAGATTGTAAACCTCTGAGATTATATGCTGTTCAAGTCGAACCAGAGCTGATTTTGAGAATTAAACCGGCTCAGAGAGTTGTTTAGAACTTTATTGCGATGTTCAGAGCAGGGCATCGATCCGAGTATCAGGTTCGTGACAATATATTATATGTGAATAATCGTATTGTTGTGCCAGATGTATCAGATTTGAAAAGGCAAATATTTTCAGAAGCGCACAGTAGTCGATTCAGTATTCATCCTGGTGGTAGAAAAATGTATAATGATGTGAAAAGACCGTTTTGGTGGAAACAGATGAAATCAGACATTGCAGAGTTTGTTTCCAGATGTCTGAATTGCCAACATGTGAAAGCGGAAAGAAAGAAACCAGGAGGTTTGTTACACAGCTTGTCTATTCCTGAATGCAAATGGGTTCACATTTCTATGAACTTTGTGACGAAGGTACCACGTTCCTACCGAGGTTTTGATGCGATTTAGGTCGTGATTGACAGATTGACCAAATCAGCATGTTTTATTCCGTATAAGATGACGTACAGACATTGTTAGAGTAGATGTTCTGCAAGCCAACGGTTGGCTAGGGAATTTATTGACTCAAGTGAAATAAACAATCTTTATTTTAACATAATTTAACTTTTTATGGTTTTGTTATACTTTATCTGTATATCCATGCAAACAGCATAGATAAAGTCCTTGATTATGCTTTAATACAAATTAATCGTAATTCGATGTTGAAACTCATTTGTAAACAGTGCATATTCTAAATTTGTTCCTAGTCGATTCAGCAGCCTAAAACAGGGATAATGGCCGCTTGAGCTCGAGACTAGCATCTGTGATGTTGTGTACTGCGTTTCATAGTAAGGGCATGGAGATGTCCAAACATGGAGATGGGTAGTCATATGATGATTATACCGAACAACCCTCCCTCGGACTTTCCAAGTGGTTATCATTCATCGAGAGGATAAGTCCGTGGTTATGATTGTACACCATTAGCCCTTACAACCCGGGACAACACTGAGACTCAATATACTAGGGCTGTGCTTTGACTCGTTTACCGGATCCGGGAGAGTCATCAGGTGGCGAGGTTGGGTACAGTTGCGACACATATAGGAGCCAGTAGCATTGTAGTCGGGGATTCACCGCTCACCTGCGGGTGTGGATATCCTATGTATCTGATGAAATTATAGTGCGTGGAATCTCTGGCCAGAGTATGAGATGTACGTTAGATCTATATAAGTCCAGGAGGTCTTGGGTTCTAATCCTGGGGAGGTAGAAACTCCAGTGCCTGGGCTGGAGAAGTCCTATGCGTAATGGTGCATGGGTATGGGCCGAGGCCCATGCTATGCCATGGCCCATGACCGTTACAAAAAAAGGCGCCTTTTTTTGTAACGATCATGGGCCATTAGGCTGAACCAACAAAGGCCTCGGCCCATACCCACGCACCACTACTGGTCATGGGTCGTTAGGATGGTCCAGCATGGGCATCGGTCCATGCCCATACACCGCCACTCACAGAATATCCCACTCCTGGAAAGCGGTTTCTTTCGCCTTCCCCAACACTTGAACCTAGGACCTCCAGGATAAGTACCTAGATTCCTAACTGTTGGTATTCTGTCACGCCCCGAGCCCGGGCCCGCGCCTGCGTGACTGCACAATGAACCCCTATAGCAACTACTTCGTATTCGTCCTCGCTTTACGAAAATGATTAACCCAAGTTGCTATAGAAGTCCATTGTAGCCCTTTATAAACTCATTTTAAATCTTTAATTTTTCAGATGTGGGACAAGAGTATCACAATCACCCCTTCTTCAGAACGCGAAGTCCCCGTCGCGGCCTGACCACTCGATCCACCAGCACCGAGAATCTAGAGGTGGCTCTTACAGGTTCAAGAGGTGACCCCCGTCATGTAGCACTTTGCCCCGCAGGTTCAAGAGGTGGCTCCCATGCACGTAGCACTTTGTCCCGCATAGCACTTATTTCTCAGTGTTCCATGCCGGTAACCTGGCTCTGATACCATTCTGTCACGCCCCGAGCCCGGGCCCGCGCCTGCGTGACTGCACAATGGGCCCCTATAGCAACTACTTCGTATTCGTCCTCGCTTTACGAAAATGATTAACCCAAGTTGCTATAGAAGTCCATTGTAGCCCTTTATAAACTCATTTTAAATCTTTAATTTTTCATGTCACGCCCCGAGTCCGAAGCATCGGTGACATCCGGCATTGTTTAACAATTAAATTGAAAACAATAAAGCCTCGTATCAAATCAAACCAATCTTTTTCATAAATGAAATATTGTCTTTCAATGACAAAGGAATAAAATACATCAGAGTTTCAAATAGCGGAAACGAAAGAAAAGTAAAATGTTGAATTCTGATCTTGATCATTGATCAACAGCCCCAGAAAGCATCTTGCTCTTCCTCATTCAGTTGCTCTTCATTTTTATCTGAAATTTGTAAGGGGTGAGTGTTTTGGGAAACACTCAGCAAGTGGGGGTCGATCGATTCCAAAGGTACATATAGAACATAAATCTTTAAAACAATTCTTTAACAATCTTTCAAATCTTACTACTTAACTTATCATAGCAGAAACGAACATGAGACAGATATTTCAGAACGAAACAGATTTCTCAGAACAGTTCAGAAACAGATCATATCAGAACAAACAGAACATAACAGATCGGAACAAACAGAACACTGTTACTCATCTCATCTCCATGGTCAAATTGTCCCCAATATGTTAGTCCTCTAAGGGGTGAGGCCAGAACATGGTTTTATACCCACCAATGGGGGCCAGACAGAACATGGTTTTATACCCACCAATGGGGGCCAGACAGAACTACAATTCTCGTCCCATTTCAATTTGAGTCGTAACAGTGCAAACAGAATTCAGACAGAACTTTTCAGATATTCAGATTTCAGAGTTTTCATACTGACACAGCGGAATCAAGAAATTCGAAGCACAGAAGAGAACATATGATCGATCGAAATTTTAAACAGACAGAAGTCATATTTTTGAAAATGAAGACACACAGATATGCATGTCATGATATACATATTCAAGTTTAAAAATACAAACGAATATATAACAAAAGCCCACTTACAGATTTTTGTAGGAAGATTTCGAAAATTGTAAACTTTGGCACAAACTTGTCTTCCGAAAATTTGGCAGCACTTCGGCGCGACTTGACAATTGAGATCTTCGGTCGAGCAGCACTCCGACAGTGGTTAGAAACTTTGGACTGCACGAAATCTCCTTCTCTTTCTTTTCCTTGCTTGGCCGAAATTTAGGAGTGTGAGGGGAGAAGAGCCAAAATTTCTTGTAGGCTTGGTGGTGTGTTTTCTCTCAACCTAGATGCCATATTTATAGGTGCCAAAAAGGCTTTCCACCTAGCCACCTTGGTCAACACTTGGGGTCCAAGAAAAGGTTTGAATGTGATCATTATGATGGCTCAAAATCTCATGCATTCCTTAATTGTCACTTTGGTTTTCTAAAGGGTCATTTCCTGCATCATTAATATGTCTTAGTCCTTTAGCTCCTCCCTTAGCTCCTTCATGGGTTTACTCAAAGGTTATTTCTTGCATAATTAATTTGTCCAAACCTTTAGCTCATTTAGCTCCTTCCTTGGTTAACTCAATGGTCATCTCTTGCACAATAAGTTTGTCCAAACCTTTAGCTCCTCTTCTTGGTTAACTCAAAGGTCATTTCTTGCACATTAAACTTGTCCAATCCTTTAGCTCTTCTCCTTGCTCCATTTTGGTTCTTTTAGGACAAGAAAGGATGAGCTTCTTCGAGCTGAAAGATCGAGCTCATGAGCTAGGGGTTTACTCCCCAAGATTGAATGAACTTCCTTGAACTAAGGGTTTTAGATTTTGAGCTAAGGGTTTCTTTTCCAAGAATCTTGGAGTTTCCTTGAGCTGAGGGTTTTAGCTTGTGAGCGCTTGTGAGCTGAGAGTTTCCTCTTCTGAGCGACGTACCCTCAATTCTCAAGGTTTTGCATTGCTTTGGCTTCTTTTTGAACTACTTTCCGAGCTTTATGAGGTTCTTTGCTTCGAAAAATCCGAGTTCTCACATCCCACCCTCCTTATTGGAAGTTTCGTCATCGAAACTCTAGTTAGCTAGAATTTTAAAGTGATGAGGGTGCCGAGTGCGCATACTTTCTTCAAATTCCCAAGTTGCTTCTCTTTCCATATGATTTGACCATTGTATCTTGACACATGGAATTGTTCGGCATCTTAGCACTTGGTTTTTGGTGTCCATTACTCGAATAGGGACTTCTTCATATTTCATTTCCTCGTCACATTTCCTTTGATTAGTAGCAGTTCAACTTCAGGAATGCTACTTGGACATGAGACATACTTCCTTAGTTGTGAGACGTGGAAGACGTTGTCAATCCTTGACATGTCTGGTGGTAAAGCCCGCTGACAAGTTAGGTTTCCCATTTTTCTCAGTATTTCGAAGGGTCCGACATATCTTGGAGTTATCTTTCTAGATTTGCTGAATCGAACCACTCCTTTCATAGGGGAAACTTTATCGTAAGCTTTCTCACCGATTTCAAACTCCAACGGTTTTCACTTTAAATCAGCCCAGCTCTTTTGTCGATCATGAGCTGCCTTGCATTTTCCCTTGATAATAGCTACTATATCAACAATTCAAGTAGCTTTCTCTCTGATTTCAATGCTTCCATGATAATTATTGTTATAGGAAAATTCAATCAAAAAGGGGTGTTTATTTAATTTCTTCTGAAGTCTATGGCACATGCCCTAAGAATTTCTTCAAGAGTCTGTATTTTTATTCTCAGTTTGGCCATCAGTTTGGGATTGACCAGCCGTGCAAAGAGTGATCTTGGTACTCATGGTTTCCTGAAAACATTTTCCAAAATCGGAAAGAACTTTGAGTTTTTATTGGACAAAATGTTTGCTGTAACACTATGTAGTCCTTTTGGCTTAGCGCATCCGCTATCTTGTCAGCCTTAGGTCATAATCTTTCCATAGTTTGATCCACCATCTTTGCCTCATGTTTGATTCCTTTTGTGTGAACAGTATTTGAGGCTTTGATGATCGATAAATTTCACACATTTTGCTACCAAAGAAATTGATTCTCTGGATCTTTGGCTCAGATATAATTGTGGCTAATTCACTATCATGTGTTGGATAGTTTTGCTCACATGATTTTAATTTCATCGTTGCATAGGCAATTACTTGCCCTCTTGAATGAGAACGCATCACAATTCTCTTTTGATGTATCATTGTGAAATTCTTGCCTTCTTCGGGAAGTGCTAATATTAGCGTAGAAACGAGTTTCTTTTTCAATATCTAAAAACTCTTCTCACATTCTTCACTCTAATTAAATTTAGAGTTCTTCTGAGTGAGCTTGGTGAGCGGAAGAAAATCCTTCAACACATTTTCTTAATAGCCAACTAATCCCAAAAACTTCAAATTTACTATTCCAGTATTCGATCGAGGTCAATCCCTTACTGTCTCCACCTTCTTGTGACCCACTGATATGCTCATTTCAGAGATTATATGACTCAGGAATGTGACTCTTTTTAGTCAAAATTCAAATTTAGTACATAGTTATTCTTCTCTGAGCATCTGCAGAGCAGAACGAAGATCTTCCTTGCGGTCTTCCTTACTTGCTGAATATTCAAGAATATCATCGATAAATGCTTCCACAAACTTGTCGAGGAATTTCTGGAACACTCTGTTCATGAGTTCTATGAATGTTGTTGGAGCATTGGTCAAAAGGAATTATTATTAACTCATAGTGTCCATAGCTTTTTCTTTTTAAGGCTGTTTTAGGAATATTCTCTGCCTTGGCCTTCAATTGTGGTAGTCCGACCTTAGATAGAGCTTTGAAAAGATCTTAGCTCCTTTTAACTGATTGAAAAGGTCATTTATTCTTGAAAGATGACATTTGTTCTTGATCTTATTGAGTTCTTTGTAGATCGACACACTATCTTGTGCTTTCACCATTCTTCTGTACCAATAAAATGGAATCTCTCCAAGGAGAAGAACTTGGTCTGATTTGTTTTTGTCTAACAAGTCTTGGAATCGAACTTTTAGCTCCTTGAGTTCAACTGAAGCCTTCCGCCAGGGTTCTTTAGAGTTTAGTGTAGCACGAGCTATCAAGTTACTTTCGAATTTTACTTCACAGTCTGAGATAATTCAAAATAACGCTTTCGGAACTTTCGTACCACAAGAATATTTTATACCTTGAGCTAAATTCCTTCTTTTGCTTCTCTCATTATTGTAAGCTAGACTTCTTAGCCATACTCCAAGGCTTTCTAGGTCTGAGAAGCATAAAGGAAGGATTTCTGTTCCTTATCTTTGCCCATGAAATACAATTTATTGTTGGATTGGAGTTTGGAATTCTTATCCTGACAATCTACCATTGCATGATTCTTGTCCAATCAATTCCCATAGTACACTGAATAAAATCGGCACTGAATATGCGTATTCATACTTATTTTTATTCTATCTTAAAATTATCACGATTAATATCTCAAAACTTAAAACCAATATAGAATCTTAGAACATAACTCCTTTTCAGCCTATTGACTTAAGTCCCAATAACTTAGTTAAAATTTCTTTCAACCTTGTACGGAAGAAACTGATTCCTCAAACAATTCTTCTTTTACTAAATCTTCCTTTAATCAAGACTATGAGCCTAGCATGCTTTAACACAAACAAGTTTTGTTGGATATCTTTCTCCACAAATCTTTCCCCTATTTTTCTTTTTACTATAAGAAGAGTCAGAACTTATTATGCATGCTATACTTCCCTCGATGTCCACCAATATCTCATAACTCTCTTTATTTACCTAAGGTAATGACAATAATTCCTTAAGTTATTGTTTCTTATCTTCATTAAACATTCCAAAATCCTACATTTTTAAATTTATTGCTTAACATCCCAAATTATGTCCATACCCGCTAATTATTGACACAAAAATCAACTTCTACGTCTGAATATCGAACTTATATAATTCTTATCTCATATTTTCATAAATAATTTATTATCCACGAGTCAAACATTTCATTTTAAGTCGGAAGCTTATCTTCGATAAGTAAATTCCCAAATGTAAGTCAACTCATATCAGAGTATTTGTATTCCCAAAAATATAAGTCAAATTATCTCTGATATGTATGTTCCCAAAAATATAATTCAACTTATCTCTGTACATCCTGAAAGAAATGTTACACTTATTTCTTTTCATATCTTTTAACCATAATACTAGTCCAGCCTACCTTATCATCTCTTTATCATCATTGTTCTTTTTCCACTACTTCCATAGGTGTTTCTTCTTCTTCTTCTTCTTCCATGTTTTCCATGACAAGGTGCATATAGTTATGTTGTTCTTGCATTCTATCCATATCACCATGAAGCTTGGAGATGTAACGTTCTTGCTTTCTAGCAAGGTCTTCGTGTCGATGACGAGAGTGGTTGGCAATATCCTTCTCAGTTCCAATCCTTATTATCACTCTCGGCTAAGGGAAACTAGTCGTACCATTTACACAGGGTAAGGGTGAGCTGGCTCCTGCTCAATCAAGGTGATGGGTGAGACGTTGTATGTCAGTTTGCATAAGGTTCTTAATCTTTACGAGTTCTTGTTCTCTTGTTTTTCTCAAGCGAGTTGATCCTTCAGGGTTGCAATCTCTCATGTTTGGTTTTCAATGGTATGTTGACGCTTGCGAAGGACGGATTGAGCATGAGCACGAAGGCATCCGTTGATGTAAAATTTCAGAATCGAATAAAGGATAGAAAGGCACAAACAATGTTGTCGTGGGATTTTCGATACTAAGAGTTTGCAGAACGATTGAAGGAAATAGATTTCGAATTTCTCAAAGAATTTTGGAAAGAATGAGAATTTGTTTCAGAATGCACTAGGCTTTTGCCACAATTTGACTTCGTCAAATTTTGTCTGTCAAAATCCCAGCGGGATTATGAACCTGGTGGCTCTGATACCACTTAAATGTCACGCCCCGAGTCCGAAGCATCGGTGACATCCGGCATTGTTTAACAATTAAATTGAAAACAATAAAGCCTCGTATCAAATCAAACCAGTCTTTTTCATAAATGAAATATTGTCTTTCAATGACAAAGGAATAAAATACATCAGAGTTTCAAATAGCGGAAACGAAAGAAAAGTAAAATGTTGAATTCTGATCTTGATCATTGATCACCAGCCCCAGAAAGCATCTTGCTCTTCCTCATTCAGTTGCTCTTCATTTTTATCTGAAATTTGTAAGGGGTGAGTGTTTTGGGAAACACTCAGCAAGTGGGGGTCGATCGATTCCAAAGGTACATATAGAACATAAGTCTTTAAAACAATTCTTTAACAATCTTTCAAATCTTACTACTTAACTTATCATAGCAGAAACGGACATGAGACAGATATTTCAGAACGAAACGGATTTCTCAGAACAGTTCAGAAACAGATCATATCAGAACAAACAGAACATAACAGATCGGAACAAACAGAACACTGTTACTCATCTCATCTCCATGGTCAAACTGTCCCCAATATGTTAGTCCTCTAAGGGGTGAGGCCAGAACATGGTTTTATACCCACCAATGGGGGCCAGACAGAACATGGTTTTATACCCACCAATGGGGGCCAGACAGAACTACAATTCTCGTCCCATTTCAATTTGAGTCGTAACAGTGCAAACAGAATTCATACAGAACTTTTCAGATATTCAGATTTCAGAGTGTTCATACTGACACAGCGGAATCAAGAAATTCGAAGCACAGAAGAGAACATATGATCGATCGAAATTTTAAACAGACAGAAGTCATATTTTTGAAAATGAAGACACACAGATATGCATGTCATGATATACATATTCAAGTTTAAAAATACAAACGAATATATAACAAAAGCCCACTTACAGATTTTTGTAGGAAGATTTCGAAAATTGTAAACTTTGGCACAAACTTGTCTTCCGAAAATTTGGCAGCACTTCGGCGCGACTTGACAATTGAGATCTTCGGTCGAGCAGCACTCCGACACTGGTTAGAAACTTTGGACTGCACGAAATCTCCTTCTCTTTCTTTTCCTTGCTTGGCCGAAATTTAGGAGTGTGAGGGGAGAAGAGCCAAAATTTCTTGTAGGCTTGGTGGTGTGTTTTCTCTCAACCTAGATGCCATATTTATAGGTGCCAAAAAGGCTTTCCACCTAGCCACCTTGGTCAACACTTGGGGTCCAAGAAAAGGTTTGAATGTGATCATTATGATGGCTCAAAATCTCATGCATTCCTTAATTGTCACTTTGGTTTTCTAAAGGGTCATTTCCTGCATCATTAATATGTCTTAGTCCTTTAGCTCCTCCCTTAGCTCCTTCATGGGTTTACTCAAAGGTTATTTCTTGCATAATTAATTTGTCTAAACCTTTAGCTCATTTAGCTCCTTCCTTGGTTAACTCAATGGTCATCTCTTGCACAATAAGTTTGTCCAAACCTTTAGCTCCTCTTCTTGGTTAACTCAAAGGTCATTTCTTGCACATTAAACTTGTCCAATCCTTTAGCTCTTCTCCTAGCTCCATTTTGGTTCTTTTAGGACAAGAAAGGATGAGCTTCTTTGAGTTGAAAGATCGAGCTCATGAGCTAGGGGTTTACTCCCCAAGAATGAATGAACTTCCTTGAACTATGGGTTTTAGATTTTGAGCTAAGGGTTTCTTTTCCAAGAATCTTGGAGTTTCCTTGAGTTGAGGGTTTTAGCTTGTGAGCGCTTGTGAGCTGAGAGTTTCCTCTTCTGAGCGACGTACCCTCAATTCTCAAGGTTTTGCATTTCCTTGGCTTCTTTTTGAACTACTTTCCGAGCTTTATGAGGTTCTTTGCTTCGAAAAATCCAGGTTCTCACATTTCAGATGTGGGACAAGGGTATCACAGGCTCAGCTGCACTTGATACCATCTGAAGAGGTGCCAGCTGAAGAGCCAACCATAGTTTCAGTTGTTCAAACAACTGAAGAAACAATTTCTGAATCAGCTGAGCAAAGAACTGAAGAACCAACTACTGTTTCAGCTGATCAACCAACTACAAAGCCTTCCAGTTCCACTGCTGTTCCGAATCTCTCTTCTCGTCCACAACTTCGGCAGGAAGATATACCAGTTGATATTCTAGAAATGGTTAGTCTTGAAACTGATACAACTGGCAGGGCCTTGGTGATCTTTAATCAAGAAAAACAGGGAGAAGGAACCAGAAACCTCTGGAGCCATGTCTCCAGGTAAATCAATAGAAACTAAATCAATTTTCGAAGAAATCCAGGCCATTCAGACCAACCTTGTAAGTGTAATGACTTCCATTTCTGACATCAAGTCAACCCAATTTCTGCATTCTATGAAGCTCGACTCTGCAAAGGAGTACACTATGGAAATACTCCAGCAAATCACAAAGGATGTAACTTCACTACTTTTCAAAATGGATGAACTTACAAAAGACTGAGTGTCCGCTGAAGAACACTTCCAAATACAAGCCTTGTTCTCAAGACGCCTTGATTTTTTGGAAAGCACTGTCTCAAAAAGAATGGATTTGCTGTACGAAAGTCTGATGGATGCAGTATCAAACCTCTCCTCGGATTTTCATATATTATCCAAAAAGTTTTACGAGTTTGACAAAAAAGGGGAAGAAGAAGGAAAAGATCAGCAGGAGGAGCAATCTACGAAGAGATCCAGCTGATCAATAAGAGATAGAAGATATTTGGCGGATTTGAAGATTATTTTAGTCAGTTAGAGGATTTTTTTTATTCTTTCATTCTTTGTACCCATCTGTATATTGAAAGAGTTGTCATAAAATTTTATTTTATCTACAATGAGTTCAGTTGATCATTGCATATTTTCTAAATTTTGTCAAAAAACAAAAAAGAAGAAATTGTTGGAAACTGAATTTCAGATGTTTGACAAACTGAACACTTAATAGATTGAAAGAACTGATCAAGAAGACTGATATAAACTGATCTAAAATATGCAAACTATCAGTTGCCGATAACGGAAGATTAGTACACAGTTTTTCAAAAGCAACTGGACTAGCAAACTAAACTACGCAGACAACTGACTTTTCAGTTCCACAATTTGTTGCGAGCTTATCAGCTACATCTTATCTGCTGATCTTTCAGCAGTACACGTCATCAGTTCAAGAAAAGGACGTTCAACAGACAACTATAAAAAAGCTGACTACAACAAGTAGTGGGATCGCCGCATTTCAGAAAAGCTGCAGTGTACGATTTTCAGAAGAATGTTGATGTGGCAAACAACAGATAAAAAGTTTCAAATCGCATTCAATATTACCGTTGGATGCAAGGCCTATAAATAGCAGAGAAGAGCAGCTGAGAAACAATGATTCTGAATCAACCCGATCGATATACTATTCTATCAACTAAGTTATTACTCTGCTAAAATCATTGCATATTTCAAAGCTCACGTTTATTGTATACATTCATAGCATTCAAGTCTATACTTACAGCTTACAAGCACAGAGTTTTATTATCATACTTGATCTTGAAGAGATCAGTTGTGCTAAATTATTTAAGTTCAATTGAGTATTGTAAACTGGTTCGTAACTAAGAGTTTAAGTTTGGCATTGTTAAGTCCAAAACTGAAGTGGGTCCGTACAATTCTTTGTGTCGATCAAAGTCTTTTAGTGAATATCCTATATTTGTGATAGAAGGGGTGATGTAGGAGTGTTTGAAATCTCCGAACATCCATAAAATCTTGTGTCCTCTTATTTTGGTTTTATTCTATCTATCAGTCAGTTTATTTCCATAATTTTATTGTCCACTGATTGATATCGACTTAAAAGATTCCCGAGTATCGGTTTATCACTATAATAACTCATAAAAATAGAAAACTTCGTGAAAATTGTTTGTGTTTATTCAACTCCCTTTCTAAACACCCTTTCACCTTTACTCAATCTCATCGCTTTGTCTTTCACTACATAAATTGTGTGAGGCCCAGGGCCGAGGAGGGTGGAGGGTGATTGCTGGTGTCATTAGGTTGCATGGACAATGAGCGGCTCCTGGCAGGCTTCTAGGTGGAGGGAACATGAATGAACCGATCCCACACCGGAATGAGAGGGATTTCGAGACTGTTCAATGTAATGGACTGTACAGTTGAAGAGGGTTTAAAAGATTTGATATGTACTATTCATATCAAGAAGGTGCATCTTCTTTTCTCATCACAAAAGAACTCTAAAGTTAAGCGTGCTTGATTTGGAGCAAATTGGGATGGGTGACCCCTTGGGAAGTTTCCCAGGGTGCGTGTGAGTGAGGACATAAGCACGCTGGAAAGACCCGTCTTGATATAGTGAGGGCAGTCATCGAATTTGGTACGTTACAGTTGGTATCAGAGCCGACCTCTCTTAGTACGGTGTGGTTCGGGGACGAACCAAGCGGAAGCTGGTGGGCATGTGAGGTCCGGGGCCGAAGAGGGCGGGGGGTGATCGCCGATGCCATGAGGTTGCACGGACAATGGGCGGCTCCTGGTAGGCTTCTAGGTGGAGGGAACATGAATGAACCAATCCACACTGGAATGAGAGGGATTCCGAGACTGTTCAATGTAATCGACTGTACAGTTGAAGAGGGCTTGAAAGATTTTGATATGTACTACTCATATCAAGAAGGTGCATCTTCTTTTTAGTAGCTCGTCACATAAGAACTCAAAAGTTAAGCGTGCTTGATTTAGGGCAATTTTGGGATCGGTGACCCCCTGGGTAGTTTCTCAAGTTGCGTGTGTAGAACCCGATAAATCAAATTACGTGTAAGCCACGCATAATTACTATTATTTAAATTAAAATGATTTTTGAACATGAGGGTTGAAATTAATTTTTTTTAAATTTGTTGAGTTATGATTATTTATTTTACGCAGAAGTTTAGTTTTATCTTTTCGGATAAATAACTGAGACCGGACTGAATTTGGAGTATTGAGATAAAATTTAATAAAAAGAAAATATTCCTAGAATTTATTTAAGATAAAGAATAATTTATTTTAATGTAAAAGAATGTTTAAGGATTTATTTAATTGGAGTTAAATAGTAAATAAGTTTTTTTATGTCCAATAATTAATTAAAAGCCTAAATTAAATTGTGTAAACAATTGGGATAAATTAATTTAAGCCTATTTAATTAAGAAATTTCAACTTAACATGTCAGTAATTTATTTTAGGACTTAGCCATGCATGCAAGAAAAATTACTATCCTAAATTAATTTATTAATTCACTAAAATACATAATAAGTATTTAAATCTTTAAGGAGTTAAAACTCAATAATTAAGCAATATTTTACCTCAACTTATCAAGCAAATTTCGGCCCCTTCGCAATCAAATCCCTACATGTTTTTGGCAACTCTCCATTTTATTCCTTTCCTTATCCTTTCTTGGTATATCAATTCTCTCACTTTTTAATCACCAATAATTAATAATTAAGCAATATCCTTGCCTTCATTTTGTTGGATAATCTCGGCCATCACCTCTCCTAAATCTCCCTCAAATCCCATAATATCACCTCATTTCCTTATCTCCCAAAGAATCAAGGATAGAAAGATTTTTATTTGCCATTCAATCCCCATTTAATTGGTAACCTTCCCCTCATTTTTCCTAGTCTTCCTCCCACTCCTTACCTTCGAAATTCAGAAGCTAAGCCACAGCAAAAATCGTAAGTTGCACAAGAAAAACATGAAAGAAAAGAAACTCCGTCTCCGTTGCGCCGTGTTCGTCGTAGCATTTGTTTTCTTCTTAAACAAATTACAGGCATGTTTATATGTTTCTTTTCTCTTCAATCAAGCCCTATAAATATTTTAAAACACAATAAGTTCAAGATTCATGGAGCAAAAAACGAAAATGACAGCACTTTTAAAAAAAATTGCACAGATTTTTCGGCCCTTCCTTATGCTTCACGGTTTGTGTGTTTTGATGATTACAGGGAGTTGGTCGGTTCCAGGCGCTCAAGGCTGCATATAGACATGATACAGAGTGTGTTAGTAAGGTGTTGGTCCATTGGTTTAAGTCCCATAACACCAGCAACGCGCATTTGACAGCAACTCTCCATAGTGCAAATTTCGAGTCTCGATTTGCATTGTTTGTTGTCTAAGGTGAGGGTTCGAATCTTGGTTGGCCCAGGGCCTGTAACCATGGTTATAACCCTTCCTTAGCATGTCTAGGACGTAACCAATATGACCCTTCAAGGCTTGGTTCATGGTCCTATCGAAATTCTAAACAAACAACACAAGTGTCCCTCCGCTTTTATTTCTCTGGTATGGGTGAGTGAGTTCCGTATTTTTTTTGTGTTTGGGTGGATCTTGTTTGGCATCTAGCCCTTAGCCATGGTTCACACAATACCTCATGATGTCTAGATCAAGCGATGGTCGATCACAAGGCCATTGGAATGACCAAGATAGCAAGTAAGGCAATACACCCCACGCGTGCAGTATGGTTCTCGGGTGGGAGCGTTGTGTTGTCTTAGGTGTCTGCTTGGATTGTGATTGGCCTAGGGTCCTTAGCCATGGTTCAAGCCACACCTTAGGATGTTTGGAAGAGGCTCTAGTCGGTGGTTCAAGCCCCAATGGCCATTAGTCTCGTAAACGAACATAGCAAGCGCAGCTGCTGCCATCGCGCATTTGACAGCAGCATGGCTTCGGTTCAGAGGTGGTGTTTGAGTTCTTGGTTGGCTTTTAGCCTCTGGAAAGTACCTCAATGAGTTAGGAAGGTCATGTTTTTTGCCGTTCGTGATTTTTTTAAGTTTAGAGGTCGTACAAGAATTTACGGTGCAATGTGCCAAAGTGACTCTCGAAAGAGAGTTTTACAATTTTGGCCTCCATTCACTATTTTCGTGTATTACAGTCCTTATGAACAATATTTCATCATGTTAGGTGTATTTTAATCATGACTAAATGATGGTTCGATGTTAGTTCGGGTTGGTACGGAGTCATGGTTGGAATATTAGTTTGTTGGTCGCGTTTGTCTCGTTTTTGTTTCGGATGTTAAGTTTTTGTCAAGTTAAGAATTATTACATGTTCTCATGTTAGAATTAGGTCGCAGCGAGCATGAGAACGGTCCAACTCATTCGGTAAAACACATTTATAATTATATTACGTGCATAAAATATAAAATGTTTATTTTTGAGATATATGCAATAAGACTTGTGGCCACCTTACGCTTATGGGATCGCTTCACCCGGTGACTTACGACGGGTTTATGATTATGTATGTGTACGGATATCCAGCCCAAGGGCTGTGATGATCTCTACCGCCCAGTATATTGTGGTTTAGTCTGATCAGATGTTCATGTAATGTTAGGGGCCACTTGCGTAGAAACATTATCTCTACCAAAAATTACGATATGATATGTTATGACAGAGCTCTATCGAGCAAAGCTTTTACGTATGATTTCAGATATGCACGTATTTATAACTACTCATGACACGATTTTCACCTTACGCGTTACGATACGATATTTTTATGTTACATGAAATTTATGATATATTTACTTGTTATTCACAATATATGCATGCTGAGTGCCTCAATGGTTCAATGATACAACTAGCCGTGGGTTCACATCACAATGTGATTCGGGACTGAACATGTCCTTATTCGAGCATACTCCAATTGCTCCATTCTTACTTATCAACTCCTTGATAATAAGAACATCAGAACTCAAGTCTGATAGTACCCAACCAATCATGTTAAATGCCTAGCAGCATCGCTTACATGATTCCCTAGGTATCAAATGATAGTGCCTGCAAGAACCATTCAATTATGGTTAGCGTACAGTACGGTCCCTTCAACTCATATATCCCGACCGATTCTACAACCATTGGTATATCGAGAGTTGTCAAAGAATCGATACTATGTGTCATGTCGTAGTTGCATCGATGGTGTAATCTATGAAACCCATTTCATAATTACCACCATACTCTGATCAGATATTTCAAACTACATACACATGAGATCACATAGGATATCCATACCCGAAGGTAAGCGGTGAATCCCCGACTACAATGCATCGACTCCTATATGTTTCGACAAAACACCCAACCTTGCCACCTGATGACCCCATGGGAGTCGATAAACAAGTCAAAGTGCAATGCTAGCATATAGAGTCTCAATGTTGTCCCGAGTCATAAGGACTAATGGTGTACAACCATAAACTAGGATGTTTCCACTCGATAAGTGAACCATTTGGAAAGTCCTTTATGGAGGGTTGTTCAGTGCACTCTACCAGGAGCACCTATCTGCATGCTCGGACATCACAATGTCCCCTACCAATGAAACATGGTACTCACATCGCAGATACTAGTCTCGAACTCGAGCGGCCTATATCCTTCTTAGCGGCGGCTGAATCAACTAGGAACTGTTTACAATATACAGTATTCTAAATATAAGTTTCATGATACTCATCATATGAGCATCTCATATTCTTTCTACTATTTGTATATTAAAGGACTTTATCTATGCAACTAGCATGGGTATACAGATAAAGAAGTGCCAAAATAATACTTTCAAATATTATTAAAATAAAGATTGTTTATAGATAGAGTTTCATTGTGAACACTCGGCCAACACTTGGCTCGACGTGCACCTACTCTAACAGAGACGACGAACAACCTTAGATTTTTGCTCTTAAATTTTTTGAAAATTTGGTATGTGTGTGTTGTGTGTGTTTTAGCTGCAACTAGGAGTCTTAGAACCCTAGGTTGAAATCTTGGGTTTAACTGTTAGGGTTTTGAGGTTTTTCGGTTTATGAATAATTAGAACCAATAATCCATGGTAAATTAGGCACATTTAATCATAAAATAAAATTTTATTAAATAAACTTTTAAAAATAAAAACTTTGGGCCCTTAAAAGTCCTTCGTTTGACTAAAATCGGCTTCTCGGATGAATTAAGGCTCGCCTCGTAAAATAATTTCGACTCCATTAATTTTTATAAAATTTTCATCTTATCTAATCATATTATTGAGCCTTAATCTTAGTCGTTCCCGGTTTCCTTTCCCCGGCTTAATATTGAATATCCGGACAAAATCCTTAATTTCATGAAATAATGCAATTTAAAAATTTATTCTTATAAAATATATCATTTAAGCATTTAAAATTAATAAGCAATTTTAAATAATTTTCATGCATGCGGTTTACGTGGACTGATTTTCAGGCTTTATAGTAATTTATCTTGTAGACAAATTATTCATGTACGGGTCTAGAAGCCGGAAAACGCATCTGGAGACCTTTCCAACTTATCTTATGATTGATAGTGGATATCCAGTCCAAGGGCTATGGTGATCCTTGCCGGCCAAACACTGTGGTGTTAGTTTATCAAACAAATTATGTTATTGTGCCACATTTCAAAGAGCAGAATTCTACGCAACATGATTAAGTTTATGTTATGTCAAGCACGAAGCACGTTTTATGTAAATATTTATCCAGAGAAGTCACGTCATATTTATTTGTGTCTATGTTATTGTACTTATCAATTATGTTTAATTTCCATGATTTTTTTATTATGTAGTAATTGTTACTCGCGGTTTATGCATGTGTAGTCTTTAGACTCACTAGACTTGATTAAAGCAAATGACGTCAATGAGGAGGCTGGAGGCGATGACCAGTGAGCAAATCATACGCAGCGCACGTCCGATGGCCTTGCAGTTTATGAGTTTTTAAGCACGTTAAAATTTATTTATTACTCTAATTTATTTATTTTATTTATTGTTTATAAAAAATTATTATTAGGTTCGTTTTGAAATATTTTGTGAATGTTTGACTTGAATCAATTTATGCCTTAAAATAATCAATATTTGAATTTTTTAATTTTTAAGTTTCGAATTTTCTTAGATTATTAATTGAAATTTTCGAAATATCAGTTAACAGAAGGTCTGTTATTTCTAACAGAATGCATCTTAGAATGTTGTTCATCCCTTCTGTTTTTGTTGTTTGGCATGTATCTCTTCTGAACAGGTCTAGAATTATAGTACTGGTAGTTTCTAACATTCATAGAGGGTTGTCCTCCTGAGTTGAATCCTCTACTGGATCCAGAACTCTGATGGACTCTTCCCATAGGTTCAACATAACCCAGACCATAATGCTTCTTTCTGTTTGTCTGATCTACAATTCTTTCAACTCGAACAGTTGGTACTACTGGTTCATATACCACACTGGATTTAACAAAATGAATGTATTTTCCTTTACTTGTATCCAGTTCTGGCTTAGTATTTGTTTCAGAAGTGCTTTCATTATTACTGAATCTGAGACCAGAAAATCCCTGAATAAACTTCCTGTAGTAGCCCGCTAAGCCTATGAAACTGCGGATCTCTGACGCATTCTTCGACTCAACCCATTCCTTGACTGCTGCTACCTTAGCTGGATCCACCTCAATACCAATGCTAGATATTATATGACCCAAAAACGCTACCTTCTCCAACCAGAATTCACACTTATTAAATTTTGCAAAGAACTTGAGACTCTGCAAGACCTGCAGAACTGTACCCAAGTGCTGACTGTGCTCCTGATGGCTCTTAGAGTATATAAGAATGTCGTCAATGAATACTTTGATGAACTGATATAGTTAGGGCTGGAATACTTGATTCATTAGGTCCATAAATATAGCTGAAGCATTATTCAGTCCGAATGGCATTACTAAGAACTCGTAATGTCCATATCTGGTCCTGAAGGCTGTCCTGTGAACATATGCATCTTTTACCTTCAGTTGATGATACCCTGATCGAAGATATATTTTAGAGAACACTGTAGCTCCCTGCAACTGATCAAACAAGTCTTCGATCCTTGGAAGTGGGTATTTATTCTTGATCGTTACCTTGTTCAGTTCTCGGTAATCGATACACAACCTCATGCTTCCATCTTTCTTCTTAACGAAGAGCACTGGTGCGCCCCATGATGAGAAATTAGGACGAATGAACTATTTGTCAAGAAGCTCCTGAATCTGTTGCTTGAGTTCTAACATATCAGCTGGAGCTAGTCGGTACGGTGCCTTAGAGATTGACACAGTGCCTCGCAAAAGATCAATAGCGAACTCCACCTCTCTCTCTGATGGAAGGCATGTGACGTCATCAGGAAAAACGTCAGGGAAATCTCTTACCACTGGTACATCAGGTAATGACGGAGTGGGTACGTCAGGTGCAGAAGTAATGCTGGCCAAGAAATCTTGACAACCCTTGTGCACAAGTCTCCTCGCCTGCATGCAAGAGGTCATGCGAGGGAAACTGAAATGACCTCGATTTTTTTTTCAAGTCTTAAATCATAAATTCTAAATTACTAACTAAAATAATTTAACATAATCATGAATCATAAGTTCTAAATTCTAAATCTATCTAGCTAGTGTGGAAACATAAAGGCCCTCGGGTGTGTACTGCTGCACTCGATCGACTCAATCGTCACTACCTCCAAAATCATCAAATCCTGCATCATACAAACCTAGTGAGTCTAAATACTCAACACGTTCTAAAAATGGATAACAAATAATACATATACATCCAAATGCATTTAAAAATCATATTTTTATTTAAAATAATCTTTTAAACATAAATAAACAATTAAAAATCATTTAAGCATAATTAAATCATAAATAGTAAAATCATTTTAAAATAACTTTAAGCATAAATAAATCATTTTAAAAATAGCTTAATCATCATCATAAATCATATATCGTAAAAATCATTTTTATCATAAACTTTCAATCATATATCATTTTGGGTGAAGTTTGATCTTTGAAAGTGACTAGTTTTTATCCTTAGGTCAACTGCAGCCTTAGCTACACATGGCCCATGGGGGTTTGCACTAGGCTCCACCATGGAAATACGATCAGCGGGGCACCCTCGGGGGCCTTCTCCCATAGACGGGCTCCCTCTGGGGCCTTTACCCATAAATGGACTCCCTCTGGGGCCTTTTCCCCTCACGATATCCCCACAAAATTGTAAGTTCGTCGTCCTCAACATAAACGGATCCCTTACAAATCATATATCATTTATCATATCTTTTGTCACAGTCAATTCACATCCCTCAAAATATTTTTCCTTTTCTTTAAAAATCATAAAATAATACAGCTTTCCAAAAATAGCATTTTAGACAGTATAAATTGCACAGTTTTACCATAAATCGTAAAAATACATATTATCATCAAAATCATCATAATAAATCATAAAATATCATTTAACATGCGTTATGATCCTTCGGGACGCGGAAGCTGCCAAGCGTTTATGAATTTTTCTAAGTGTAAAAAGATCGTTTTTCCCCTGGACGTAAAAATTCTCAAATTTATCTTTTTCTCACTTTTAATGGCATGAGATTATTCTAAATAATTATTTAAACTTACACGAATTTTCTCATATTTTTATTTGGCATAATCGATTACTTTTAATTTAATCTTAAAATATGATGTATTAATGCGTTTTAATCTCGAATTAAACCAAACCTTAATATAAAATTCTCAAATTAAAAAATTAGACTTATAATAATTATTTAAGCTTAAATCTAATTTTCCATAATTTTATAATGCTTAAAACTAGGCGTTTCAATTAATGCGTTAATTAGCGTTTCGTGCGGCGATTAAATCTCGGAAAATTCCGAAACTCGTTATTTTAATCCCAAATTTTAAACATAACATTTTTAGTATTTATTCTACCCTTCCAAGTCATGAGTCACACCCGTGAAACCATGGATTCAATTTTAGTTCCTCAATTTTCGAAATTGACACAATAGTGAACCCACCGAGCCATCTCTCAATTTACTCGAGACACGCTCAAGCCGCCTCGAGCCAAACCCGAGCCAACCCACCTAGGAACCAAAGTGACCAAGCCCAGCCCCTAGAAACAACCCCTAAGTCGCTCAAAACCTCCTGGACAGTAGACCCAATTCATTCGCTCAAGGAGAATCACGCTCAAGAATTCCTAGCCAAACCTGGACCCTTCAAGCTGAGCCACCACCGAGCCCACATGACCCTAACCGTCCCTATACCACACCCAGACCAAGCCCAGACCAACCCAAGCCCTGCACCCAAGAGGCGAAGGACAAAATCAGAAGACATAAGTTGTGCGCGTTTTTCCTGCCTACGCTTCCTCGCGTTTTGATCAACCAGCATCGAGCCCACCACTCCAGCCCCTAGCCTGACCCCTGTCCATCATCCTAGGACCCTGATGAACCACCTAGCTCAGCCCACAACCGAGCAACCCCCCTGAAATTCTCGGCCACACCAGCAACCACGCGTGAAGAGTCCCTTCACGCAAGGACTCTTCCTTAGCCGCCTAACTCGACCCTAGGACCCTTACTAGGACTTAGCCATGACCCATAGGACCCAACCTCCAGACCTGGTCTAGCCAACTACCCCCATGCATAAGAACCGAGCCCTTGAATTTCGCACACATCCTACGCAACTCACGGCCCTACCCTTGCTGTTCCTTCTTTTTTTTTCTTTCACGGTTGTTCCAGCCTATTTCCTTCTATCAATTTATCATGTTTTAATCATAATCAATCATATTTTATCATGTATTGGCAGCGTGTCCGTTGGGTTCATAACGATTCTTTCAAAGCAAGCGTAAAATCGTAAAAATGTTGATAATCTGTACGTACCGTAAAATAATCGAACCCAATATTTTTCATGCATAAACAATTAAATCAACCATATTATGATTTGTATGATGTTAAAAGAGTTTAGGAAACGTGCCTTTGCGTTTATAGTGCTCGGTTATTTGATCTTCGACGAGGGTGCGACTTTGGACGACCGGACGACGAAGAACACAAGCTTTTCTTCTCCCCAAATTTTCGAAATTGTGGTGTGTGCTTGGTGTGTGTTTTACGGCTGATGGGTGAAGAATTGTGGTGTTAAATGACCTAGGTTTAGCTATTTATAATTTAATTAACATATTAATGGGTTTAGGTTTTGGGCTTGCAACTTAAGGGTAATTGGACCTACTTAAATTAATTAAGTTGGACCCAATAACATTTAATTAGAAAAAACATAAAACTTTACAAAAATAAGTTTCCCAAAAATAATATTTTTGATATTTTAAAACTCCTTATTTGCGCAAAACCGGATTCTCGGGAAAAATCGAGCTCGATTCGTAAAATAATTTGAACTCCACCATTTTAGAAAATTTAAATCATTTTTTTAATCATATTAGGAAGCATTGCCATTATTTAATGAAAAATACATATTCTTGTCTTGGTCGTCCCCGGTCTCCTTTTCCCTGTCTATCATCGAATATTTGGGTAAAATCCTTATTTTCATGAAATCATATCATATAATCATTTAATCATGAAATTTTACATTTAATTATATAGTAAACATCATGCTAGCATTTAAAAGCATTTAAATAAAATAATTAATCCATTAAAATATTTTTGCATGCATGTGGTTTACGTGGACTAATTTTTCGGACGTTACAATTCTCCCCCCTTAAATAGAATTTTGTCCTCGAAATTTTCCTTGACTTGATGATTACAAAGCTTAGATTCCCTTATTCATCTCAAACTTAACCTCTAACCCTACAATTCGGTCCTCAAAATCTAAAAAATTGCAATTCTAACCCAAAAATTTCCCAAAGTAGACTCCTAAATCCCATTCAAGTAGTGCATGAACCCTATTTTTCTAAGTTCTTCAATATATCAGACGATTCCCACTACCCAACATGCATTTAAAATTTTTCATGCAATATGCAACTAACATATATATCATGTATCATATAAACATTAAAAGAATTTTAAGCATATTAAATATAAAGCAGTAAATACTCACATATATGAGGCGTGACTTCTTGAGCTTCTCGAAGTGACAGTACACAACACTTTGGGGATCCTTAGCTCTGATATCAACTGAAACGACCTCGATTTTTTTTATTTCAAGTCTTAAATCATAAATTCTAAGTTACTAAATAAAATAATTTAACATAATCATGAATCATAATAATTTATCAATTTAAATCTCAAGTGCATGAATTAAATCGGCTACCCAAAAATTCCTTAATCGACCTTTGAAAAGATCGGCTAACAATAAAAATAAAGCATAAAAATATCTCTAATAAAAATCATTAGCGAAATATTTAAATCAAAAATCTATAACTAGTGCGGAAACATAAAGGTCATCGGGTGTGTACTGCTGCACTCGATCAACTCAATCGTCACCGCCTCCAAAATCATCAAATCCTACATCATACAAACCTAGTGAGTCTAAAGACTCAACACGTTCTAAACATGGATAACAAATAATATATATACATCCAAATGCATTTAAAAATCATATTTTTATTTAAAATAATCTTTTGAACATAAATAAACCATTAAAAATCATTTAAGCATAATTAAATCATAAATAGTAAAATCATTTTAAAGTAACTTTAAGCATAAATAAATCCTTTTAAAAATAGCTTTAATCATCATCATAAATCATAAAATCATTTTTATCATAAGCTTTCAATCATATATCATTTTGGGTGAAGTTTGATCCTTGAAAGTGACTAGCTTTTAACCTTAGGTCGACTGTAGTGTGCACTAGGCTCCACCATGGAAATAAGATTGTCGGGGCTCCCTCGGGGGCCTTCTTCCATAGAAGGGCTCCCTCTGGGGTCTTTTCCCATAAATGGGCTCCCTCTGGGGCCTTTTCCCCTCACGACATCCCCACAAAATTGTAAGTTCCCCGTCCTCAACATAAACGGATCCCCTACAAATCATATATCATTTATCATATCTTTTGTTACAGTCAATTCAAATCCCTCAAAATATTTTTCCTTTTCTTTAAAATCATAAAAATAAGATAGCTTTCCCAAAATAGTATTTTAGACAGTATAAATTGCACAGCTTTACCATAAATCGTAAAAATACATATTATCATCAAAATCATCATAATAAATCATAAAATATCATTTAACATGCGTTATGATCCTTCGGGACGCTGCCAATCGTTTATGAATTTTTCTAAGTGTAAAAAGACCGTTTTGGCCCTGGACGTAAAAATTCTCAAATTTATCTTTTTCTCACTTTTAATGACATGCTATTATTCTAAATAATTATTTAAGCTTACATGAATTTTCTCATCTTTTTATTTGGCTTAATCGATTACTTTTAATTTGATCTTTAAATGTGACGTATTAATGCGTTTTAATCTCAAATTAAACCAAACCTTAATATAAAATTCTCAAATTAAAAACTTAGACTTATAATAATTATTTAAACTTAAATCTAATTTTCCATAATTTTATAAAGCTTAAAACTAGGCGTTTCAATTAATGCGCTAATTAGCGTTTCGTGCGACGATTAAATCCCGGAAAATTCCAAAACTCGTTATTTTAATCCCAAATTTTACACATAATATTTTTAGTATTTATTTTACCCTTCCAAGTCATGAGTCACACCCGTGGACCCATGGATTCAATTTTAGTTCCTTAATTTTCGAAATTGACACAATAGTGAACCCACCGAGCCATCTCTCAATTTACTCGAGACACGCCCGAGCCGCCTCGAGCCAAACCCGAGCCAACCTACCTAGGAACCACACTGAACAAGCCCAGCACCTAGAACCTGCCCCTAAGTCGCTCAAAACCTCCTGGACAGTAGACCCAATTCCTGCGCTCAAGGAGAATCACGCTCAAGAATTCCTAGCCAAACCTGGACCCTTCCAGCCGAGACACCACCGAGCCACACAAACCTAACCATCCCTAGACCACGACCAGACCAAGCCCAGACCAAACCAAGCCCTGCACCCAAGAGGTGAAGCACAAAATCAGAAGACATAAGCTGCACGCGTTTTTGCTGCCTGCGCTTCCTCGCGTTTTGATCAACCAGCATCGAGCCCACCACTCCAGCCCCTAGCCCGACCCCTGCCCTTCATCCTAGGACCCTGATGAACCACCTAGCCCAGCCCACAACCGAGCAACCCCCCTGAAATTCTCGGCCACACCAGCAACCACGCGTGAAGAGTCCCTTCACGCAAGGTCTCTTTCTTAGCCGCCTAACTCGACCCTAGCCTCCCTAGGACCCTTCCTACGACTTAACCATGACCCCTAGGACCCAACCTCTAGACCTGGTCGAGCCACCTACCCCCATGCATAAGAACCGAGCCCTTGAATTTTGCACACATCCTACACAACTCACGGCCCTACCCTTGCTGTTCCTTTTTTTTTTTCTTTCACGGTTGTTCCAGCCTATTTCCTTCTATCAATTTATCATGTTTTAAATCATAATCAATCATATTTTATCATGTAATTGGCATCGTGTCCGTTGGGTTCATAACGATTCTTCCAAAGCAAGCGTAAAATCGTAAAAAACGTCGATAATCTGTATCGTACCGTAAAATAATTGAACCCAATATTTTTCATTCATAAAAAATTAAATCAACCATATTATGATTTGTATGATGTTAAAAGAGTTTAGGAAACGTGCCTTTGCGTTTATAACGCTCGGTTATTCGATCTTCGACGAGGGTGCGACTTTGGACGACCGGACGACGAAGAACCCAAGCTTTTCTTCTCCCCAAATTTTCGAAATTGTGGTGTGTGCTTGGTGTGTGTTTTACGGCTGATAGGTGAAGAATTGTGGTGTTAAATGACCTAGGTTTAGCTATTTATAATTGAATTAACATATTAATGGGTTTAGGTTTTGGGCTTGCAACTTAAGGGTAATTGAGCCTACTTAAATTAATTAAATTGGACCCAATCACACTTAATTAAATAAAACATAAAAGTTTATAAAATAAGTTTCCCAAAAATAATATTTTTGATATTTTAAAACTCTTTATTTGCCTAAAACCGGCTTCCCGGGAAAAATCGAGCTCGATTCGTAAAATAATTCGAACTCCGCCATTTTTAGAAAATTTAAATCATTTTTTACTCATATTAGGAAGCCTTTCCATTATTTAATGAAAAATACATATTTTTGTCTTGGTCGTCCCCGGTATAAGAACTCTGTTCTTCGTCAGCCAGTCCATTCCCAAAATGATATCAAATTCTGGCATCGGCAACACGATCAGATCGATATATACTAGGTGGCCCTGCAGTTCAAGATCGTTGTCTCTGACCACACTAGTAGCTGATAATTTTTCCCTGATGGGACTGTCACTGAGTAGCTCACGTCGAGTCCAATAGACTGGACGTTCAGATGATTAGCGAACGTCTCCGAAATAAAAGAGTGGGTGGCCCCTGAATCTATCAAGGCCTTCGTGGCGACTCTTTTTATGAAAATATTTCCTGAGAGACATTAGCATAACACAAAACTTATATCCCAAAATTCTAACCTTAACCTCACGCATAGTAGACAATTTCTACACAAAGTCACCAAATGTATTAACTAGCACACTAAAGATCCCAACTCAAATTCAAAACATGCATGGCAAAGTAATACGGTGCTTAGTTAAATAAGTTATCGGTCAACAGTGTCGTGTCTAGGTTCTCTTCCTGAGCATGCATGGCGAACACTCTTCCCTGGGTCGGCTGCCTCCATTGTGGGCACTCCTTTAACATGTGATCGATGGCTCCACATATAAAGCACTTGCCCGATCCATATAAACATTGTCCCGGATGCCGGCGATTGCACTTCGGGCACACCGAGTACTCACCCGGCCTCTGAGGAGCCTTCTGTTGTGGAACAGGACCCTTGCCTTTCGGCGGTCCTTGAAATGGCTTCTTCCCTGGCTGCCCCTGGTAAGGCCTCTTAAAATGAGGCCGATGTTGCTGCTGCTGCGGTGCCTGATAGGGCCTCTTGCCCTACCTATTAACCACGATGTCTCTCTTGTCTTGCTCTGCCGCCAAGGCTCTAGACACGGCGATGGCATAAGTAGTCGGACCAGCAACCCTCACATCATGGTGCAAGATCGGCCACAAACCATCCATAAAATGCCTCAGCTTCCCCTGGGCATCATTAGCTATCAGGGCACAAAGTTACACCCCCTTTCAAACTTGCTGACAAACTCTGCAACACTGCTGTCTCCCTGTCGCAGCGTCATGAATTCCTTGGTCAGTCTGGATCGTAATTCTTCAGTGAGGTACTTAGAGTAGAATACCTTCTTAAAGTCATCCCAAGAAAGGGTCTGCAAATTCACTGATACAGACGCGCTCTGTGGGTCCCTCGACTCTCGACGGTATTTATCATGCTTTATTTCAGTTGATTATTGTTTTAACTCTGCAGCGGAGAATGAGATTTTAAGATTTTATGTCAACGCGGCCCAAAAAGTTCGTTTCAAAAGATATTCATTATTATATAATGAAAAAGTATAATACATATAACTATTGTTGGGACACCACAATTAACATGTTTACTAATTTCATATAAATATTTATATTGTTAATATTTGTCTTGAAACAAAACGCATATCATCCCGGATTAGTTCAACATCATACCATTCTACATATTAGTGCTCGAATAAATATTACATAACAAAATATATCGAGCCTAATTATATATATATATATATATATATATATATATATATATATATTTATGCATCTTTATTTCAGCTCCTCTCTCACAGCATCTGAATCGGCACGTATACAGACCAAGTCACCCTTACGGAGAAGTATGATAAAATGGGGTCTGTCCCCATCACCAACATCAACCCAGGGCAATCATAAAAGATCTCTTCTACTAGTGCTAATGCTCCATCTATGAACATGACAGTATAAGTGCTTTCCTCATACGGCTCCTCACTCAGAAGTACAATGGATGCCATGTTGCCCTGATTATCAACCACACACAGAAGATAATCGCCCCGAGGGGTAAGCAATAGCCCAGTATGAAAAATACCGAAATAAAAACAACATGAATTGTAACGAATGATATATGGATGCAATGCATGATCAGGGTATATACACATGCATGGGAAATCAGTATATCGGAAGCTGCACAATCAGTAAATGCAGCGCATAACATCTCAAGCAACAGGCAAGGCTCGGCTACACTGTCGTAGCGACCACTCCTCCCCCAATCTACTACCGTGTGCCGGTCAGCTTGCCAAGGACTACGGACGTACTGCGCCTTATCGGCCTACAACATCTCTCGGGCTAGTCGCAGCTCCGTACCATCCCGATAATCTCCTCGAATCCAAACACCATATCGGAAGAAGTAAAAACTGGAATCGAGGCACAATATGCAATGCAATGTCATGTCATGCATCGATGCTACATATATAGAAAATACATGTGTGTAAAATATTCTTTGTTTTAGTGCATCGGTGTTATGTAATGTCACAAATAATACACGTAAACAATTTAATGTCATGTAATCCATGTTCAACAAATATCAAATCTTACAAATACCTGTTGTATGTTACTCGGTAATAACATACCTTTTATTTTCACGAACGACGACAAGATGAAATATATAGGAGGTCAAGCTGGGAAATAACATAACATTTGTTTTTAGGGTCCTCTCGAATTATAAAACATCTTATAAAAATTATTAAATTGTAATATTGCATCATAAAATCCTTACTAATTTAAGGTTTGGAAAAGTTAACTCAAAACTCTAATAACCATAATTAATTTAACATTCATATTCAAAAACGTATATATATATTAAAATGTTAATTTATCCAAAAAAAAACTCCTTGATTTTGTCCAGAAATTTAACATTTAAAACTTAAATGATTTTTAAATTGTAATTTTCTTTAAACAATGAACTAGTAAGTATAGATGTTGACGTCCATGAAAATTGAGTCCAAAATAGGTTCTTAAATTTTATTGTCTATTCATGTACAAGGTACTAAAATTTGTATTTAAAAATTTTAAGTTCATTCTCGTAACTCCTTGTACCTATGTCATCTTCTTACCAAAATATTTTAAGATTGGGTCATAGCATTCAAGAGTAGCCAATAATTTCATTCATATTATTTATCTAGATGTTCCATCAAGGTGTGTATATATTTGACCGTAGTGCACTAATATAGAATATATATTATAGGAAACATCTTCAAGAATTCCAAAAACACTTCACAGTATTAGTAGTTAACTCATTACAACAAATAGAATATGATCAACCAAGGAAGTATAAAAACAGGAACATGAAATATTTACCTTACAGAAGACGCTTGAAGAGATGGATAAGAAAGTTGTTTTGTTAAGTTTTAAATTTTATTATTACTTAGATGGTTTTGTTTTGATCCTTTCTCTTTTCCTATCCCTCCCTTTTATACACATCCGTTGGCAACTTGCTGTAGAAGGCAATCATGAATGGGTATGGATAAAATTTTTACTTAATCTAGTAAAAATTTTGAAAAGATATCTCCATCAGATTCTTCTTCTAGATATATTGTATTATATTAATATATTTTGCCTCTTCACTATTTGTAAGGTTATTATATACGTGTATATATATATATATATATATATATATATATATATATATATATATATATATATATATATAAAATACACAAATATATATACACACATACAACTATATTTTATTTTTAGAATAATTCATTGGATTATTTTTGGGTTCTTACACTCATCTCCCCTTAAATAGATTTCGTCCCGAAATCTAAATGGTATTAATGTCATGACCATGTATTTGAAATAAATAACAATAAAATTCATACCTAGTTGAACAACTGAGGATATAACTGGCGCATTCTACTCTCTAATTCCCAAGTAGACTCTTCAACTCCATGACGAGACCATTGAACACGTACTAGGGGAATTGTTTTGTTACGCAAAACTTTTTCTTTCTGATCCAAAATACAAATTGGTTGCTCGATATATGCTAGTGTCGGGTCTAATTCAACTTCATCTGGCGACAGAACATGATTTGGATCGGGTTCATATTTCCGTAGCATGGAAACATGAAATACATTATGAATTTTTGATAATGATGGTGGTAATGCTAGACGATATGCCAAACTTCCCACACGTTCTAGAATTTCGTATGGACCAATGTAGCGCGGTGATAATTTTCCTTTCATGCCGAATCGAACTGTTCCTCTGAATGGTGAAATTTTTAGGAATACTCGATCTCTTTATTGAATTCAAGCGGCCTTCGTCGCCTATCTGCATAACTAGCTTGTCGGTCTTGAGCAGATTTTATTCGTTTTCTGATCAAATGGATTTTACCATTCATTTCCTGTATCAGTTCTGGCCCAGTCAGTTGCTTTTCACCTATCTCATCCCAAAATAATGGTGATCTACATTTTCTTCCATATAAGGCTTCAAAGGGTGCCATTCCAATACTACGTTGGAAACTGTTATTGTATGAGAATTCTACAAGTGATAAAGCATCTAGCCATCCAACATGAAAATCCATAATAACAGCGCGGAGCATATCTTCCAGAGTTTGAATAGTCCGTTCAGATTGGCCGTCAGTCTGTGGGTGATATGCAGTACTCATAGCCAATCTTGAACCTAATGCTTCTTGAAAACTTCCCCAAAATTTCGAAGTAAATCTTGGGTCTCTATCAGAAACAATGGTGACAGGAATTCCATGAAGTCTCATTATATTGTCAATATAGAGACGAGCCATTTTGCTATAAGTGTACGTCCTCTCATACGGAATAAAATGTGCAGATTTTGATAGGAGATCCACTACAACCCATATAGAATCACATCCTCTTGAAGAACGAGGTAAATGAGTAACAAAATCCATTGCAATATGCTCCCAATTCCATTTGGGAATTTCGAGACTTCGTAGGAGTCCTCCGGGTTTCTTCCTCTCAGCTTTGACTTGTTGACATGTGAGACATCTAGACACGAATTCAGATATGTCTTTCTTCATTCTCTTCCACCAAAACTGGAGTCTCAAACATGCATACATTTTCTTTCCTCCTGGATGGATACTGTAACGGCTGCAATGGGCCTCCTCTAAAAGCTCTAAACGCAAATCTGAATTTTCTGGAACAATTAGACGACCATTTAATCGTAGGGAATCATCTGAAACTATTTCAAATCCTGATTTGTGGCCATCAAGGACCAATTGTCTGGATTTCAGAATTTTTGTATCAGTCCTTTGTGCCTCTTTAATCCGAGAAATTAATTCAGGCTCAATCTGTATCGCAGCAACAGTAACGTTCTCATCATTAATAGTGAAATTCCATCCCGATGTATAAATATCTTCATGTAGTTGCGAAATTCGGACTGAAGTCATAATGACATCTTGAACTTTTCGACTGAGTGCATCAGCTGTGACGTTCACTTTTCCAGGGTGATACTGAATCTCACAATCATAATCTTTAAGAAGGTCCATCCATCTGCGTTGTCTCATATTCAGGTCCGACTGAGAGAATAAATACTTCAGGCTTTTGTGATCGGATAAGATCACAAACTTTTCTCCATATAAATAGTGACGCCAAATTTTTAGGGCAAACACAATGGCGGCTAATTCTAGATCATGAACTGGATACTTACTCTCATGGGGTTTTAGTTGCCGAGAAGCATAGGCAATCACTTTTCCGTGTTGCATCAAAACACAACCTAAGCCCCTTAATGATGCATCCGTGCAAACAGTGAAACCACCCGAACCAGATGGAAGAGTAAGAACGGGTGCAGTGGTCAATCTCTTTTTCAACTCGAGAAAACTTGATTCACATTCATCAGACCAAATAAATTTTACATTTTTCTGTGTTAGGCGGGTAATTGGTTTAGCGATTTTTGAAAATCCTTCGATGAATCGACGGTAATAACCAGCTAAGCCCATGAAACTTCGAATTTCAGGAACGTTCGTTGGTCTAGACCAATTAATCATGGCTTCAACTTTGCTTGGATCAACAGAGATGCCAAAGCGTGATATGACATGACCTAAGAACACCACACGATCTAGCCAAAACTCACATTTTGACAATTTAGCATAAAGTTGTTCCTTGCGAAGTATTTGTAGGACAATCCTCAAGTTTTGAGCGTGTTCCTCTTCAGATTTTGAATATACCAAAATATCATCAATAAAAACGATAACAAATTGGTCAAGAAATTCCTTGAATATGCGATTCATTAGGTCCATAAATACTGCTGGAGCATTTGTAACACCAAACGGCATTACCAGGAATTCAAAATGACCGTATCTTGTCCGGAATGCTGTCTTTGTTATATCTTCGTTTCGTACTCGCAATTGATGATAACCGGAACGCAAATCGATCTTTGAATAAATAGCGGTACCCTGAAGTTGATCAAATAGGTCATCAATCCGAGGCAATGGGTACTTGTTCTTTATAGTAGCTTGATTCAGTTGTCGATAATCAATGCACAACCGCATCGAACCATCTTTCTTGCGTACAAACAACACTGGGGCTCCCCATGGTGATACACTGGGTCTAATGTATCCTTTATTCAGTAATTCTTGTAATTGTTCCTTCAACTCCTTTAATTCCAATGGGGCCATTCGGTATGGTGCTTTAGAAATAGGAGTTGTTCCAGAAATTAACTCTATCGAGAATTCTATCTCTCTAGGTGGAGGAAATCCGGGTATTTCATCGGGAAAAATATCTTGAAATTCATTCACCACTGGAATTTCAGACAATGTTGATTCTGATTTCTCGGTGTCGACAGCATAAACAAGGTATCCTTCATTCCCTTGGAATAGTAAACGCGACATTTCCAAGGATGATATCAAGGGAATTTTGGCACGCGAGCCCTTACCATAGAAATTCCATTTTGTCCCAAAGTTAGAACGAAAACGGACTATCCCATGGAAACAATCAATGGTGGCGTGGTATATTGTCAGTGTATCCATTCCCACGATACAATCAAAATCATGCATTGGTAAAATGATAAGATTCAATCGCAGTTCATTATCTTCACAACTCAACACGCAATCCAATATCATTCGAGTAGACATGATGATTTTACCCATCGGAGTAGCAATAGAAATTGATGTAGGTAGTTCAATAGAAGTCAAAGAATGTGATGTAATGAATGATTCAGAAATGAATGAATGGGATGCACCGGTATCAAATAATACTCGTGCGGGATAACCAGACACGGAACAATTACCTTCTATGACACTTCCTGGTGCTTCCTGAGCTTGATCTTCTGTGAGTGCAAAAACACGAGCCTGGGGTTGGTTTGAGAAATTACGACTTCCCGAGGCTTGCTGCGGTGGTCCATATGACTGTTGAAAAGATTTAGCAGGTACAGTACCTCTACCAGTATTAGATCCTCCACGAAATCCTCCTCGAACAGGTTGTGGAACATTCTTCTTGGATGGACAAACCCTTGCATAATGACCTTCCTGACCACATTCCCGACAAGAGCCATAAACACCAACACAGTGTTCACTAAAATGCCTGCCTCCACAACGGTTACAGTAGGGACCAGAATAAGTAGTTATTTGAGATTCACCTTGTTGACGATAACCACTAGGACTAGAAGAAACTGATCCAGATTTCTTAAACATCTTTCCTTTAGCTTTCAAATTTTGTTGGGTGATTAATCTGTTACCTGTAGGAACAAACGAAGCGCTTCCCCTCTTAAGTCCAGATTCTGCATTTTTTGCTCTTTCGACTGCCTCCGTAAATCCAGTAGGTAGTCCAGACACCACATAAGTATAAATGTTGTTGTTTAATCCATTCACGAAACGATTATATTTTGCCTTTGGGTTTGCTGCTACATGTGGTGCGTATTTTAACATTGCAGTAAAAGTAGAGGCATATTCAGCTACAGACATATTCCCTTGTCTTAGGGTGTTGAAATCATTCTCTTTTTCGGTATAGTAAGATGGTGGAGAAAATTGTTCAATGAATTGAGTTTTGAAGACAATCCAACTTACTTCGATTCCTTGTTCATCAAGTCCTATCTTGGTGGCTTCCCACCAATCTCTCGCACGATCCTTCAGTTGGTATAATGCAAGCTTATACTTTTGATTATCAGTATACTCCATTAAATTGAACAGGTACTCAATATCTTTAAGCCATGATTCGGATTTATCAGCATCCTCAGTACCAAAGAATCTTGTGGGACGCAGTTTTTGGAATCTTGAAACAATCTCATCCATCGTGATTTGTACAAATTGATCAACAACCTGCTCCACTGGGTTTTCTTCTGTCATAGGAGTTTCTATATGTATCCTAGGACGACCACGACCGCGTCCACTTCCTCGTCCTCTTGTAGCCATCTATAAAGGCCAAATAAACAAATATATACACAAATAAATAGTATCAATGTGACTATATAAATCAACACACATAAAAATATAGGAGCACATAGGCAATTAATTAAGTTTCATGTAATTCTCGTGTGACCATAATCCTATGGAAGCATATCCAGTTATGCTCCGATACTTTGAGCAATTTCCCAGAACCTGGCTCTGATACCACTAAGTGTGGGTCCCTCGACTCTCGATGGTAGTTATCATGCTTTATTTCAGTTGATTATTGTTTTAACTCTGCAGCGGAGAATGAGATTTTAAGATTTTATGTCAACGCGGCCCAAAAAGTTCGTTTCAAAAGATATTCATTATTATATAATGAAAAAGTATAATACATATAACTATTGTTGGGACACCACAATTAACATGTTTACTAATTTCATATAAATATTTATATTGTTAATATTTGTCTTGAAACAAAACGCATATCATCCCGGATTAGTTCAACATCATACCATTCTACATATTAGTGCTCGAATAAATATTACATAACAAAATATATCGAGCCTAATTATATATATATATATATATATTTATGCATCTTTATTTCAGCTCCTCTCTCACAGCATCTGAATCGGCACGTATACAGACCAAGTCACCCTTACGGAGAAGTATGATAAAATGGGGTCTGTCCCCATCACCAACATCAACCCAGGGCAATCATAAAAGATCTCTTCTACTAGTGCTAATGCTCCATCTATGAACATGACAGTATAAGTGCTTTCCTCATACGGCTCCTCACTCAGAAGTACAATGGATGCCATGTTGCCCTGATTATCAACCACACACAGAAGATAATCGCCCCGAGGGGTAAGCAATAGCCCAGTATGAAAAATACCGAAATAAAACAACATGAATTGTAACGAATGATATATGGATGCAATGCATGATCAGGGTATATACACATGCATGGGAAATCAGTATATCGGAAGCTGCACAATCAGTAAATGCAGCGCATAACATCTCAAGCAACAGGCAAGGCTCGGCTACACTGTCGTAGCGACCACTCCTCCCCCAATCTACTACCGTGTGCCGGTCAGCTTGCCAAGGACTACGGACGTACTGCGCCTTATCGGCCTACAACATCTCTCGGGCTAGTCGCAGCTCCGTACCATCCCGATAATCTCCTCGAATCCAAACACCATATCGGAAGAAGTAAAAACTGGAATCGAGGCACAATATGCAATGCAATGTCATGTCATGCATCGATGCTACATATATAGAAAATACATGTGTGTAAAATATTCTTTGTTTTAGTGCATCGATGTTATGTAATGTCACAAATAATACACGTAAACAATTTAATGTCATGTAATCCATGTTCAACAAATATCAAATCTTACAAATACCTGTTGTATGTTACTCGGTAATAACATACCTTTTATTTTCACGAACGACGACAAGATGAAATATATAGGAGGTCAAGCTGGGAAATAACATAACATTTGTTTTTAGGGTCCTCTCGAATTATAAAACATCTTATAAAAATTATTAAATTGTAATATTGCATCATAAAATCCTTACTAATTTAAGGTTTGGAAAAGTTAACTCAAAACTCTAATAACCATAATTAATTTAACATTCATATTCAAAAACGTATATATATATTAAAATGTTAATTTATCCAAAAAAAAACTCCTTGATTTTGTCCAGAAATTTAACATTTAAAACTTAAATGATTTTTAAATTGTAATTTTCTTTAAACAATGAACTAGTAAGTATAGATGTTGACGTCCATGAAAATTGAGTCCAAAATAGGTTCTTAAATTTTATTGTCTATTCATGTACAAGGTACTAAATTTGTATTTAAAAATTTTAAGTTCATTCTCGTAACTCCTTGTACCTATGTCATCTTCTTACCAAAATATTTTAAGATTGGGTCATAGCATTCAAGAGTAGCCAATAATTTCATTCATATTATTTATCTAGATGTTCCATCAAGGTGTGTATATATTTGACCGTAGTGCACTAATATAGAATATATATTATAGGAAACATCTTCAAGAATTCCAAAAACACTTCACAGTATTAGTAGTTAACTCATTACAACAAATAGAATATGATCAACCAAGGAAGTATAAAACAGGAACATGAACTATTTACCTTACAGAAGACGCTTGAAGAGATGGATAAGAAAGTTGTTTTGTTAAGTTTTAAATTTTATTATTACTTAGATGGTTTTGTTTTGATCCTTTCTCTTTTCCTATCCCTCCCTTTTATACACATCCGTTGGCAACTTGCTGTAGAAGGCAATCATGAATGGGTATGGATAAAATTTTTACTTAATCTAGTAAAAATTTTGAAAAGATATCTCCATCAGATTCTTCTTCTAGATATATTGTATTATATTAATATATTTTGCCTCTTCACTATTTGTAAGGTTATTATATACGTATATATATATATATACATTTTTTTTTTACTATATAATACACAAATATATATACACACATACAACTATATTTTATTTTTAGAATAATTCATTGGATTATTTTTGGGTTCTTACACGCTCTCCCACCACAGTCTGGCGTCCCCTGTCAGTAGAAATGTGGCACACCTGACCCTATCTACAACTTGCAGCTCTATAAAGGAAAAAATCATCTCGATGGATTTAATTCATCCCTCGGCTATCATCGGGTCAGTGGTCCCCAAAAACTCCTTTGGGTTCATCCGCCTGAACCTCTCGTACACTGCTTCCAGTCTGGGCCTCACCCCTGTGTCCACTGCAGCCTGGTTCCCCGCAAACTGTGCGAAGAACTGAGTCATTCCTGTAAGCATCTGTGCCTGTATATCTGGCGGTGGAGGAGGAAGAGCGTCTCTCCCCTCCTCTCGAGCCTCTCTGTCCTCGTCCCTTGCTTCCCGATTAATCATGTGTCTACGAGGCATACTGTTCCAACAATTTACCCAACACGTAAGCCCCATGTGCATGAATATATAACAATAACATAAGATGCACGTAATTTGAACTTAAAACGTGGACATGCTGAAATCATGGCTTAATTCTTAATACATGAAACAATTCAAAACTTTAAAACTTACAGACTTTAGGTGTGGCTTTGTGAGCTTCTCGCAACTGGCATTAGGCATAACCCTTCACAAGAACACCGCTCTTGTACCAACTGTAACGTACCGTATTTTTAACTATTTAAAATTTGCGGAAAAATAAAAATTTTCTTAAATGATTACTCATCCTTCAAACTCCAATGAAAATATATTGTTCATCCAAATATTTGCGACAAAATATGTCAAATAAACTTGCTAAGGAAAGTATTTGTTTAAACATCGTAAACCAAAACGTGAAATAAAATTATTTTGAGCATTTCGTGAAAACTTCAAAACATGGGCGGTCCTCGGGTTTAGCCTCCCACTCAGTCCAAGCCATCTCACTAGTCCCCACCTCTCGCCTCCTCAAATTCATCCTCACCTGCATCAATCAATTCTAGTGAGTCTAAAGACTCAACTTGTAAAGACTGAGAGTAACAAGTAATACGTAATAAAATCACAAGCAACTTTAAAATAAAACGTACATATCGAAACTTGAACTTGCATACCAAAAGCTTGAACATACGTGCATACATATGTAGACATGTCATCAACATAAAACTTTTCTTAAACATGCTTGCATACTTGTACATACTTGAACATATATAAACTTCATCATTTTTGCGTAGTCATGTTTCAAAGAAAGTGACCCATACATAAATATGCCTGAACAGACTAAACCACAGTACTTGGCTGACAGGGAAAATCCACCGCCACATACATGAGATCCTCGTTCATGCTTTGACGAGTGGATTGGTCTCTGGTCATGAATTACCGCTTTCCAATCCTGATCTAAACCCGTTCATGATTTAACGGGGTGGATTGGTCCCTGGTCATGCTTTACCGCTTTCCAATATCATACATAAATTTGGTCACAAGACATTTAGCATGCCTCAAAAACTTAAAAGTATTTTCTTGCATACCGAACATACTTACTTGGCGTTGAGGGATTCGTTGGATCTCACTTGGGGCCACTGCTGCACATACTAACACATAGATGTATTTTAGCTTAGAGTTGATAATAAATTATTTAATCAAAGTTTACTTTTGTTCGTTTTTTATAAAAATTGAGATATAGATAATGTATCTTAGGTCTATATCTATAATATTTATCGACTTAATCAATACTTTAATTGGAAATAATAATTTTCATGAGTTGGGTCAGATCAGATATTTTTCAAAACTCATGTGAGAACGTTTTATAGATCGCTTTTGTGAACAGATCTACTATTCGACTCGACCTATGAAATATTATTCTAAAATCAAAATAGACTTTTAATTGCTATATCAAAAGTTCGACCATCCTCATAAATTTTTATATGTGACACTGTCTCTATCGAAATCTAATAGATGATATTACAAATTTAAACTCAAACAACAATTTTAGTTTTCACCTAATTAGGGAATAACAAACAATGATAATAATAATAATAAATTAAAAATGTCAATTTGTTAATTAAACAGGTAAAAATATCTTCCAGAGGGTTAATAAATGATCCATTTTAAATTTAATTAAATAAAAAAGATTTTGACTTTTTAAAATCAAGAAAAGGTAGTTGATTGTTGTTACTTAGGTGTTAGTTAAGTGAGGTCAATTATTAGCTCATTACTTAATTAGTTAGATTTTATTTTTTTAAAAATATTTTTTAATTTAAATCATTCCCTCTTCTACGAAAGGTTTCATTTAGTTAATTTTGTATTCTTCACAAGCAAAATAATCAAAAATCATTTGAAAATTTGAAGATCTGTAAGAGAAGTAAATATACTTGAATGCTACCTTGTAGTAACTAGATTTCTTTCAGTTTAGTTATGGTTGTTTTTTTTAGAATTTTTGTGGGTAGAGTTACTGTGTACAGTCGAACAACGTAACATGAGTTGATTGTGTGGGTCGAGCAGATGGATGGAGTGTTGTGATGTGGGTCGAGCATGATGGCGTGTGTTGGGTCTGGGTCATGTGTTGGTCGAGCATGTGTGGGTTGAGCTTTCCCATCTCTCGGCCCACTCTTCCTGCACCTCGACCCAGGTGTGAAGAATGGGTCGAGCTCGACCCACTCTTCACACCTCGTGTGTGGGTCGAGGTGCAAGGCTCGACCCACTCGACCAAGGTGTGAAAAGTGGGTCGAGCTCTTCACACCTCGTGTGTGTGAGTCGAGTGATGTGTTGGTGGAGTGATGTGTGGGTCGAGCATGGTCGAGGTTGCAAATGTGTTGAATGAGCTTGCAATTCATGGGTCGAGTAATGTGTATATGTTGCTGGGTCGAGGGTTGTGATCTTAGTGTTGCAGCGCTAATACATATAGCGCCTAGGCGCTTGATCTTCGCAAATTCAGGCGCTACTGCTCCAGTTTGTAGCGCCTCAACACTCATTTCTTTCACCTAACATATTCTTTTAAATAAATAATGTTGTGTATAATATAATATTCTTATCAATATTTTGTAGGTTATGCCAACCGTTATTTTCTTTGAGTACAACAGCAAATGAGAAATTAAAGTAGATAATATATTTAGATGGCGTTTATGGCCGAGTGATAAGTGGGCAGCGATTCCTTTGTATAATGATATTTGTACTATGGAATATATAGAAAGTGAGATATACATAATTATGAAACTAGTTGGCACAGAAAAATTGAAATTAAGTTATCTTCCTGATGTGAAGCATTTCAATATTCGTCCAATTTATATTGAGGATGACAATGATTTGAAAGCATACTTATATTTTGGATGTGCAAAAGAAAGACATATACTTCATGTTGAATCTGAACTCAGTGTTGTTTCTCTTGATATTGTTGCAAGTGAAAATATCATGTCACCGAATTTAAATGTGACTCATTTGGATGATGAGTGTGTCGACGTTGAAACAAATCTGTATGATCATTATTTTGATAGAACTTATGTCTCAAATGACCATTGTATCAATAATAATGTATTGGAAGATATAAATATTTCAACTGAAAATATGGAAGAGAATGATGTGAGAAGCACAGAAAATGATGTGGAGGATATATATGTAGTTCAGGTGGATGATAATGATGTCAACATCCACCACATCAGTGTAGCTCATGATACTGAGACTCATGTTCAACCTAACAATGATGCATATCATTTACCGATGGTTCCAACTTTTTTATTGGTCAAAGATTTTCAAGAAAGACTGAAGTGAAGAAAGTGTATCAAAAATTGCTATGAACTCGTCTTTTGAGTTTGAAAGTTTCAAATCTTCTCGAAATATCTATTCGATTCGTTGTGTGACTAAACATTGCAGCTGGAGAATTTGGACTTCAAAACATGAGAACTCAACAGATTTTGTAATTCGTACATACTGAAACACACACAATTGTGACTTGACAGAAATGCGTAAAAGGCATCGGCAAGCCAGCTCATCTGTCATTTGTGATATGTTGGTAGAGAGCTTTCGGGGACAACAGAAAACACTTCAACCAAATTCTATTATGACAATGATGCGGAATAAGCGGGTTGATATTACCTATTACAAAGCCTTGAAAGGGAAACAACTTGCTCATGATATCTTCAGATGTGATCTTGAAAGAAGTTTTGCTCTTCTATCTTCATATTTGAAAATGATCGAGAGAATGAACCCTGGTAGTATAATAAATTTATTAGTAGATGAACATAATAGATTCAAGTATTTGTTTTTTTTAGCATATGGCGCATGTGCAAGAGGATATAGATGCATGAGAAAAGTCGTATCTATTGATGGTACATGGTTGAATGGAAAATACGACAGTACTTTACTTGTGGCCTCATCACAAGATGGAGATTTTCATCAATAACCTTTGGCTTGGGCTGTTGTTGATGTAGAATCCATTGCTTCATGGATTTGGTTTTTGACGAAACTCTTGGAAGTAGTGGTTGATGAAGAAGAGTTGGTGATTATCTCAAACAGACATTCAGACATCATTGATGCAGTTGTCGACATTTACAAAAATGCTTATCATGGTCATTGTATATGATAATTGTCACAAAATATGAAAATTCGTTGCAAAAAGAAGGGTTGTACCGAAATGTTTATGTGGTTAGCAAAAATTTATAATCAAACCGACTTTGACTTGGAGTACGAAAAGTTTAAGAAAATATATCCCCATGCTGCAAAGTTTTTGGATGAAAGTGATTCCTTGGATCAATGGACTCGAGCATACAACCCAAGATTTCGGTATAAATTTATGACAACGAATGGTGTTGAATCAATAAATGAAAGATTGCGTGAAGAAAGACAATTTCCAATCACTGCACTACTGAATTCTTTGGAGACATTGACTACATCTTGATTTTCAAGGTATCGAAATGCATTTGTTGCATCAACAAAAAATTCCACTCCAACTGTTGAGTCGATTCTGCGTGAAATGTTTAATATTGGTCGGGGATATCAAGTTTATGACCTGGGCCGTCTTGAGTTCGATGTTCGAAGTGCTACAAACAGTGACATTGTGGATTTGGAATCAAAGAGATGTACCTGTAGAGAATTTGATATTGACAAGATTCCATGTTCTCATTCAATTGTAGCGAGTTACTTTTGTGATGTTAATTTTTATTTCTTGTGCTTAGAATAATATTCTGTTATGATATGGTCCTTAGCCTATTCTGAGCCAATTTATCCTGTTTTGAATCAGAACAAGTGGCCACTTAATGATGTGTTAGTATTGCCACATATGATCAAGAGAAGACATGGAAGAAAAAAACAAAACAGATTTATATCTGTTGGAGAATTTAGTAGAAGATAGGGTTGAATGATATGTAATTTGTTGAATTTATAGAGAATCGATTTGATTTTAATAATATGTAATGTGTTTGTGGTGAATTTTTAACTTTGGGTCGAGTGGGTGGTGAGTGGGTCGAGTGGACAAGATTGTAACGTGTGTGCGGTCCATTTTTAAGTTTGAGTCGAGTGGGTGATAAGTGGTTTGTTTTTGGGGTCGAGTGGGTCGAGCGGGCCAAGTGTTGGTGTTTGGGGTTTGGTTTATGGTTTTGTTTAGGGTTTGGGTAATTTCAGGTCGAGTGGTGGTGTTTGGGGTTTGGTTTAGGATTTGGGTCACTTTGGGTCCAATAGGTAGAAGAATTTTGAGTTTTGATCATATTATAATACATAATTCACTTTTTATATAATTAGAATGTAAATATATATATAAAATTTATTTTTGTAAACATTATAATATGAGTTATATATTATAATTTAAGTATACTAGTTAAAAAATGCATAACAATAGTAGAAGAATTATCTCTCATTCTTCTAAAATGTGAGTTGAATTTCTACTCGACTAAAATTCTTAACAAATTTTATAAGTTCACTAAAATTCTTAACAAATTTCATAACAATAGAACCTAAAAAATTCATACCAAATTTCATTTTATGTTCACGTGATAAATGTATCTCGAAGCATATGAACTGAATGTTTATTACTCATACACCGAACATGAGTCGAGCCTTCATGACGGTCTCCACCCACAAAGGCTCGACCCACTCGACCCTTGGCTCGACCCAATGAATTGGTTTCATTGTTTAAATTACATGACCTCGTACTCGACCCAATGTATTGTTTGAAATAGATGGAGTGTACTGAAACTACAAAACTACAAAACTCTAATCAAATCAAAACTTCTTAAATGGATCACATAAATTAACTAAAACTATTCATAAAGTATCATATAATTGTTTTAATCGAGTGACCATAATTTATCCCCAAATACAACAACAATAATGCATAAATTCCTCAATATTCTCATCGTTCAGTTGATAGGAATTTTCTCTGAAGATGGTATAAGTTGTTGTCACTAAACAATAAACTTCATATTCACCGCTGCAATAAAAAAATAAACATAAAATGTACATTGATATACACTTAACAATAATGAAATAATAATTTTTAACATAAAAAGATTTAACCTGATTTTTTGAGTGAGAAAATTATATGCCTAACTATACTCCATCTTTCGGAAACATCAGTGACACCCAACAAATGTGGAAGCATAAGCGACAAAGGGTTAAGAAGTTTAAGCAATGTCCTGCCTGACCTATCTACGATGCGGTCTGAATCCATGATTGTGAATTTCTTGATGTTAGGAAAAACTTTTAACAAAACCCAATGTCCGAGAAGATGAAAGGGTATCAAAATTATTTGGCTTTGTTCCATGGAATAGGAGGCCACTCACCAATTTCTGCTCTCACATAGGGCATCAAACATTTTATATTATTTTTTCCGCCCTCATTGAAAGCACTCGAAACCTGCTGATGAAAATCGACGTCCATCAATGACACTTCTTGTGACATTAAATGTGAGTACGTCCTTTGTAATTGGAGTAACCCTCGACAACATTTTTGAATATGCTGAAAGTGATAAAGTGAAATATGTTAATTACTAACTCAATGTAATAAACAAAAAAGAAAATTTTAAAAAAACTTACTGTCTCATTCAACCAACAAGCAGGCGTCCCCAAATCAAAAAACCACGTTCTATCGAGGACAAGTACAACCTAGATATCCTCGTATTTTCCATGCAAGAATTAATTTCAGCACTTACTCGAGTCCACGATCTATTAGTGAACATTCTAGCTCTCTTCTCAAAGACATAGACATCAAATCATTCATAAGAAGACGATGCAGTTCCTCATCTGTCAACGACTCTTCCTCCACTGTGAACAATCTTAACTTATGGCCCGAAGTTTTCTCGAAAGCACGAGTCAAAGACGGATCGCTTACAAGTTGTGTATTTGGATCCACCTCATCTGTTCACATAAATGAAGTTTCTTCGTGTGTTCGCATTGATGTCTCGCCATAATATGAGACAATAATACAAAAAATTTTGTCATTTTAAATATTAACAATTAAAAATCATATAAATATCGATAAAACTTACCAACATTGGCACTCACGGGAGGTGTAATGCCTAGAAATTATAAAAGATGATAAGACAATATTATAAGGTGTTACAAGAATTGAAAATTAGAATTTTGAAGATTTGCAAGACCGCACCCGCGGTGCCAGACATGATCGCACCCGCGGTGCATGGACAGAAAGTTGGGCAGTTTTCCAGTAGCCACACCGCACCCGCGGCAGAAAACAGAGCGCACCCGCGGTCCATGCTTTCGAGAAATATAATGTGATAAACATGCATGACCGCACCCGCGGTGCAGCAAGGACCGCACCCGCGGTGCGACGTGCCGTGCAAGAACTATGCCACGTTTTCAATTATGCATGTAGTATATATATAGGTGTCAAACGAATTCTCCTTCATTCTGCAGAGGGAAATCGAGAGTTGGGAGAGAACTTTGGACTCTTGAGCTTAGAATTTAAGTTACAAAGAATCCGTGTATCAGAATTCGAATCTGAACGCAGTATCGTGTTCCTCTCGACACGAGCTACACAAAGACGTAAGTTTTATTACGTTTTGAGATGTTTTGAAATTATGATGTTGTCAGAACTGAATATGATTCAGATATGGTGTTTCTACTACCGTATATATTGTATAATCGAAGTCAGATTAAAGAACAGACTGTTTCTGTAATTGTTATGATTTTCGAAAGATATTGACTGAGATTTTGATACCAGAATTGTATATTATTGATTTTAAATATATCGATATTGAGATTATGAGTTCTGTTATTATATCTGGGATGTTCAGATTGACGGGGTTATTCAGATTGTGTTGTTATGCCGTCGAAACATCAGTATTGATTTAGATTGATCAGATATGATATTGATTGAGATTCATTGTTATATTATATATTTGGATCAGATTGTATACCGAGTTGAGTATTGATCATAACAGATTCTGAACTGAGATATATACTGATATTGTATTTGTGTGATTTGTCATTATCAGATTGATATGGACAGATTTGACTTCGAGACTTCGTCTTCGTCAGACCGGGACGAAAAAGTATAATTCATGTGATATTTGGGAAGATATAACTCAAATCAGATCATATTTGAGTTTCCCAACTAAATCACATACTAGACTTATTGTTTATCTTTTGATATGATTATGATTTGTTTATAGAATTGTATTCGAATCTTTTAAGATAATTATGCATTGTTTACAGATGGTTATGCATTGCATTTGAGATAGGAAAGTTTGACAGATAGTCAGACTTCTAGACGTTCGGTGTATCGTTACATAGGAGCAGACACCCTCCTATTGTAGATTATTCTATACAGATATGACCGAAGTCTAGGAATAAGACGTACGTCACCCCGATTGGGAGGGTAGGTGACAGACAGTGACGTCTTATTCACCCCGGGATCCCTAGAGTTATAGTTGAGTCGAGTCTAGACATGATTTGACTAGAACTGCATGCGTTTATGGATGTGGTTTCATAGACTATGAAACCCATTGTTATTGCTTTCAGTCGTGATAGCATGTTTTTATGATTTGATTTGAGTAGCATGTTTAATTGATTTTGTGTTGCATGCTTATTTTGAGTTGATTTCATAGATTATGAAATCTATTGTTTGTAAGTTTATTCATTATAGAATATTTCATGATTTACTTTATGTATATGCATGTTTACCATGTTTTATACTGGGATTTATTCTCACCGGAGTTATCCGGCTGTTGTATTGTTTTGTATGTGTGCATGACAACAGGTGGGGCTGGATCGGGGTCAAGAAGATGAAGAGAAAAGACGAGTTAGCGTGGTGATTCCGGACTTATTGTAGACTTGGTTTTATTACTTGAATTTAGTAACTGAACCTTAGACCTAGTTTGTTCAATATTGTACTTTTATACTGAAATGTAGTTTTTATACAGAGATGTATATTATTTAGATTCCATTACCTTCCGCAGATACATTTTAAAAAGAAAAATTTTTAGACCATGTTTATCAGAACTGATAATTAAATCCCAAAAGAAGATTAATAAAAAGATCAGCGTCCGGGTCCCCACAACAGGTGGTATCAGAGCGATAGATCCTTTAGGATGAGATAATCAGAGCGATAGATCCTTTAGATTGAGATAGTCAGAACTGATAGATCCTTTAGAATGAGATAGTAGAGAATGAGCGGGGTAGATTGAATTGTCTTCCTTGCATGTGATTGCTAGCATGAGATTTATGTTAATGTTGACTTACATTATGTGTACTAGCATGATTTATTGCTTTCCCTATTACATGTTGTTTGTTATCTGAGTTGATTGCAACATGTAATTGTTAAGCCTGAATCAGAACCGAGTCTGGATCAGAGGTATATGATCAGAGGAGGGCTGAGACAGATTGTATAGATTGTGTACTAATTTGTTTGATATTCAGATATACCGCCTCGAAGATTTTCAGAAAAGGGTAGTATTTCGTCTGAACAGATGGATGCATCAGAAACTCAGCTAGAAGGAAAGATGAAAGAATTTCAGTTATTACAGCCGCCGATTCCGAGTGGTTCCGAGACATCAGAAGATTGTCAGAACTGGTTTGATGATATAGAAATACTGTTCAATTTACTTGATTGTACAGATGAACAGAGAGTTAAAATGGTACCTTATCAGTTACGAGAAGCCGCCAGGAGTTTTTGGATTACCAGTAGAAGAATGTGGGAACAGAGAGGTATAGTGATTTCGTGGGAAATATTCAGAACTGAATTTTATCGAAGGTTTTTCTCAGCCTCGTACCGAGAGGACAAGAAAGCAGAGTTTGAGAATTTGAGCCAAGGTCAATTGAATATTGAAGAATATGTGGCTAAATTCTCTACTCTAGTGCGCTTTGCTCCTCATTTGATTGGGAATGATGAAGCTGTAGCGAATAAGTTCATCAGAGGGTTGAATTCGGAGGTAGTTGCATTTATGAATCTGCAGCGACCTTACCATTTTGCTGATATTTTGAGTAGAGCAAAGAGAGCTGAGGCGAGTCTGATTAGACAGCTAGGGAGGTTGTGTGTGAAGCAACCCCAGACACAGCAATCCCCTCTCCGATATGATCACGGCAGCACGAGTGGAAAGCAAGATTTGCTGAAAGCTCAGAAGAAGCCATTCAAGAAGCTAGGAAGCGGTTCATCTAGCTCCAGCGTTTCTGGTCCAAGCCATACTGGAGTGTATTGCAGGAGTTGCGGAGGGAGACATCCCACCGAGCAATGCCAGGGAGTGACCGGTAGATGCAATATTTGTGGATAGCCGGAACACTTTGCTAAAGTTTGTCCCCAGAAGCGTTCCCGAAGATTGTAGGGAACAGAGTTCAATTGAAAACACAGATCCAGAATTCACAACAGGTACTATTCTTTATGATTCTATTGCATATGTATTGATATATACTAATGCATTTGTTAAGAATATCTTTGACTGAGTTGCATGGAAATATGCTGTATCTGTTGGGTTTGTATGTACTGTAATATTGATGTCCTTGCTTGTTGAGGAAATGTTGATATCAGAGATTTCTGTATATATTGTATACTACAGTAAGATGAGAATGAAATAGAGATAGATTATGATGTACTTGTGCTTTCTGATTTGAGCGCATTATTGATATGTATATGCTGAACAAGTACATACATATTGTAGAATTTTTCCTTTGAGATCTGTATTGTATATGACTCGATTAATACAGAAAGGAGCAGATTGCATCCTTATGTATTCAGTAGATCCACTGAAATCGAGCCTAGCATTGGCAGATTTGCCAGTGATATATGAGTTGGCCGATGTTTGCCCAGATAAGATTTCAGATTTATATGATCTCAAAAAGATAGACTTCAGAAATTGAATGTAGATCAGGTATTTTTTGTATGTTAGATTCAGTACAGAATGATACTGAATATACAGAATAATACATACCGAATTGAAAGAATTGAATATTTGAAGATTGTAGTGAATATTCTGAGAATTAGGATTATTGTATACAGAAACTATTCAGATAAGAATTCCGCTTGAAACAGATTGTATTCAGAGTAAGTGATATCTGAAATTAGTATACAAATTGACCTTGACACAGATGAGATTGTGATCAGTGACTGATGAGATATTGATATCAGAGAGACCAGAAATTTCAGAAATATCAGAAATGTCAGAAATTATTGTGTCTGATTTGACAGATTATCTCATTCAACTGTTTTTTTGTATCTGCTTGTGTATTGTTATTGTTCTAAATCAGTATTTGTGATATCTTATATTGGTTGGGAACATATTTGATTTGCAGATGAGATATAACAGTTGATCAGAATGGCATGAAGATATTCACCAGAAATCATTGTTTTATGAGTTCACTGAACTCACTAGATCTGCATAGGATATCGATATTTTGTCTCTGATTTGATATTACTGTTGTTTTGAATCCGTATATGCTATTGTGAACCGTGGAGATTATATACAGTTCCAACCGAATCAGAGCTGAATTCGAGAATTACAGCAGTTCAAAAATGTGATCAGAATATTCAGAACTTGAATGTGATAATCATAACAGAACGTCGAGCAGAATAGCAGATATGTGATTTGTACCGTATAAGAATGATTATCTTGTGATATCAGAATGTTTCAGTATTGTATAACAGAATTGATATTGATAGTCAGAGCCGAATACCAGGTAGGTATTTCTTCTTTAATTTTTATTATTAACTAATTGTTATGCCGAATAGTTCGAAGTTGAAATCACAGATAGTGTCAGAAATGCGCTGTAGTGACTTCAGTTGTCATGTTTGTGACTGAGAATGTATGATATTCGAACAGACAGTTTTGATATAGACAGATTAAGTCAGTTGTGACAGAATTTATACTGAAATACGAACATAATTGGTACCGATATGTCTAAACTGCCAATAGATGAAGACAGAAATCAGAAGATTATTGCATATGTGTATGTTTCTGAATAGAAATGGGAGTGCATTTCTATGGCTTTCGTAATGAAATTACCGCCATTTTCTCCAGATTGAAATATGATATGATTGTGATTGACAGATTGTTCAATCTATATCTATCAGTTTGTACAAGATGACATACAAACATGAGAAAATGACACAGATTGATGTCAAAGAAATGGTCAGATTGCACAGAATGTTGCAATAAAATGTATCAGATTGTGATTGTGATTTATTTTGCACACATGGCAGATTATACCATACGTTATTTCGCAGATTTTTCACCGATTGACGGATATCCAGAGTGTACTATCCAGATATGGAAGATATCCAGAGAGCGGTAGTGCTGGATGCTAGCACTAGTTGACATGAGGTATTGTTACTTTATGGGTGATTGTGTAGTGATAACTATCAAAAGAGTACTGAGATAGTTACAGACGACACATTGTACAGTGAGTACTACAGAGTCCTTATAAAGAAGATTCAGAACGGAATAAAGATAGCTCAGAAATGACAGATTTGATAAACCAACATCGGATGATTATGCTTGGTATTTGGAGTGGAAGATTGAATATATCCTTGATCGGGATAAACAGAATTTGTAACCGTCGATAGTATTGATTTACTATGAACTGTAGATTGACATATACAGATGTTGTATAGCCAGTACTGCGAGATTAATTCTGTCAAAAGAATTTGGGAAGTATTCTGATGTTATACTTAGTGAATTCTTATTCCAGATTGGAATCGGAGATTTGAGTTTTGATTTAAATTTTATGATACATTCCTTCTAGTATATCTGAACCGATTACTTATGAGTTCGAGGACGAACTCAGATCTAAGAGGGGGAGAAATGTAATGCCCAGAAATTATAAGAGATGATAAAACAAGATTATAAGGTGTTACAAGAATCGAAAATTAGAATTTTGAAGATTTGCAAGACCGCACCCGCGGTGCCAGACATGATCGCACCCGCGGTGCATAGACAGAAAGTTGGGCAGTTTTCCAGTAGCCACACCGCACCCGCGGCAGAAAACAGAGCGCACCCTCGGTCCATGCTTTCGAGAAATATAATGTGATAAACATGCATGACCGCACCCGCGGTGCAGCAAGGACCGCACCCACGGTGCGACGTGCCGTGCAAGAACTATGCCACGTTTTCAATTATGCATGTAGTATATATATAGGTGTCAAACGAATTCTCCTTCATTCTGCAGAGGGAAATCGAGAGTTGGGAGAGAACTTTGGACTCTTGAGCTTAGAATTTAAGTTACAAAGAATCCGTGTATCAGAATTCGAATCTGAACGCAGTATCGTGTTTCTCTCGACACGAGCTACACAAAGACGTAAGTTTTATTACGTTTTGAGATGTTTTGAAATTATGATGTTGTCAGAACTGAATATGATTCAGATATGGTGTTTCTACTACCGTATATATTGTATAATCGAAGTCAGATTAAAGAACAGACTGTTTCTGTAATTGTTATGATTTTCGAAAGATATTGACTGAGATTTTGATACCAGAATTGTATATTATTGATTTTAAATATATCGATATTGAGATTATGAGTTCTGTTATTATATCTGGGATGTTCAGATTGACGGGGTTATTCAGATTGTATTGTTATGCCGTCGAAACATCAGTATTGATTTAGATTGATCAGATATGATATTGATTGAGATTCATTGTTATATTATTGACTTGGATCAGATTGTATACCGAGTTGAGTATTGATCAGAACAGATTCTGAACTGAGATATATACTGATATTGTATTTGTGTGATTTGTCATTATCAGATTGATATGGACAGATTTGACTTCGAGACTTCGTCTTCGTCAGACCGGGACGAAAAAGTATAATTCATGTGATATTTGGGAAGATATAACTCAAATCAGATCTTATTTGAGTTTCCCAACTAAATCACATACTACACTTATTGTTTATCTTTTGATATGATTATGATTTGTTTATAGAATTGTATTCGAATCTTTTGAGATAATTATGCATTGTTTACAGATGGTTATGCATTGCATTTGAGATAGGAAAGTTTGACAGATAGTCAGACTTCTAGACGTTCGGTGTATCGTTACATAGGAGCAGACACCCTCCTATTGTAGATTATTCTATACAGATATGACCGAAGTCTAGGAATAAGACGTACATCACCCCGATTGGGAGGGTAGGTGACAGACAGTGACGTCTTATTCACCCCGGGATCCCTAGAGTTATAGTTGAGTCGAGTCTAGACATGATTTGACTAGAACTGCATGCGTTTATGGATGTGGTTTCATAGACTATGAAACCCATTGTTATTGCTTTCAGTCGTGATAGCATGTTTTTATGATTTGATTTGAGTAGCATGTTTAATTGATTTTGTGTTGCATGCTTATTTTGAGTTGATTTCATAGATTATGAAATCTATTGTTTGTAAGTTTATTCATTATAGAATATTTCATGATTTACTTTATGTATATCCATGTTTACCATGTTTTATACTGGGATTTATTCTCACCGGAGTTATCCGGCTGTTGTATTGTTTTGTATGTGTGCATGACAACAGGTGGGGCTGGATCGGGGTCAAGAAGATGAAGAGAAAAGACGAGTTAGCGTGGTGATTCCGGACTTATTGTAGACTTGGTTTTATTACTTGAATTTAGTAACTGAACCTTAGACCTAGTTTGTTCAATATTGTACTTTTATACTGAAATGTAGTTTTTATACAGAGATGTATATTATTTAGATTTCATTACCTTCCGCAGATACATTTTAAAAAGAAAAATTTTTAGACCATGTTTATCAGAACTGATAATTAAATCCCAAAAGAAGATTAATAAAAAGATCAGCGTCCGGGTCCCCACAACAGGTGGTATCAGAGCGATAGATCCTTTAGGATGAGATAATCAGAGCGATAGATCCTTTAGATTGAGATAGTCAGAACTGATAGATCCTTTAGAATGAGATAGTAGAGAATGAGCGGGGTAGATTGAATTGTCTTCCTTGCATGTGATTGCTAGCATGAGATTTATGTTAATGTTGACTTACATTATGTGTGCTAGCATGATTTATTGCTTTCCCTATTACATGTTGTTTGTTATCTGAGTTGATTGCAACATGTAATTGTTAAGCCTGAATCAGAACCGAGTCTGGATCAGAGGTATATGATCAGAGGAGGGCTGAGACAGATTGTATAGATTGTGTACTAATTTGTTTGATATTCAGATATACCGCCTCGAAGATTTTCAGAAAAGGGTAGTATTTCGTCTGAACAGATGGATGCATCAGAAACTCAGCTAGAAGGAAAGATGAAAGAATTTCAGTTATTACAGCCGCCGATTCCGAGTGGTTCCGAGACATCAGAAGATTGTCAGAACTGGTTTGATGATATAGAAATACTGTTCAATTTACTTGATTGTACAGATGAACAGAGAGTTAAAATGGTACCTTATCAGTTACGAGAAGCCGCCAGGAGTTTTTGGATTACCAGTAGAAGAATGTGGGAACAGAGAGGTATAGTGATTTCGTGGGAAATATTCAGAACTGAATTTTATCGAAGGTTTTTCTCAGCCTCGTACCGAGAGGACAAGAAAGCAGAGTTTGAGAATTTGAGCCAAGGTCAATTGAATATTGAAGAATATGTGGCTAAATTCTCTACTCTACTGCGCTTTGCTCCTCATTTGATTGGGAATGATGAAGCTGTAGCGAATCAGTTCATCAGAGGGTTGAATTCGGAGGTAGTTGCATTTATGAATCTGCAGCGACCTTACCATTTTCCTGATATTTTGAGTAGAGCAAAGAGAGCTGAGGCGAGTCTGATTAGACAGCTAGGGAGGTTGTGTGTGAAGCAACCACAGACACAGCAATCCCCTCTCCGATATGATCACGGCAGCACGAGTGGAAAGCAAGATTTGCTGAAAGCTCAGAAGAAGCCATTCAAGAAGCTAGGAAGCGGTTCATCTAGCTCCAGCGTTTCTGGTCCAAGCCATACTGGAGTGTATTGCAGGAGTTGCGGAGGGAGACATCCCACCGAGCAATGCCAGGGAGTGACTGGTAGATGCAATATTTGTGGATAGCCGGGACACTTTGCTAAAGTTTGTCCCCAGAAGCGTTCCCGAAGATTGTAGGGAACAGAGTTCAATTGAAAACACAGATCCAGAATTCACAACAGGTACTATTCTTTATGATTCTATTGCATATGTATTGATATATACTAATGTATTTGTTAAGAATATCTTTGACTGAGTTGCATGGAAATATGCTGTGTCTGTTGGGTTTGTATGTACTGTAGTATTGATGTCCTTGCTTGTTGAGGAAATGTTGATATCAGAGATTTCTGTATATATTGTATACTACAGTAAGATGAGAATGAAATAGAGATAGATTATGATGTACTTGTGCTTTTCTGATTTGAGCGCATTATTGATATGTATATGCTGAACAAGTACATACATATTGTAGAATTTTTCCAGAAATGATAAAAGTCAGACCAGAGATGACTGATCAGTGGAAATACCACGATAAGGATTCTAGATTTAGAATTCCTTTGAGATCTGTATTGTATATGACTCGATTAATACAGAAAGGAGCAGATTGCATCCTTATGTATTCAGTAGATCCACTGAAATCGAGCCTAGCATTGGCAGATTTGCCAGTGATATATGAGTTGGCCGATGTTTGCCCAGATAAGATTTCAGATTTATATGATCTCAAAAAGATAGACTTCAGAAATTGAATGTAGATCAGGTATTTTTTGTATGTTAGATTCAGTACAGAATGATACTGAATATACAGAATAATACATACCGAATTGAAAGAATTGAATATTTGAAGATTGTAGTGAATATTCTGAGAATTAGGATTATTGTATACAGAAACTATTCAGATAAGAATTCCGCTTGAAACAGATTGTATTCAGAGGAAGTGATATCTGAAATTAGTATACAAATTGACCTTGACACAGATGAGATTGTGATCAGTGACTGATGAGATATTGATATCAGAGAGACCAGAAATTTCAGAAATATCAGAAATGTCAGAAATTATTGTGTCTGATTTGACAGATTATCTCATTCAACTGTTTTTTTGTATCTGCTTGTGTATTGTTATTGTTCTAAATCAGTATTTGTGATATCTTATATTGATTGGGAGCATATTTGATTTGCAGATGAGATATAACAGTTGATCAGAATGGCATGAAGATATTCACCAGAAATCATTGTTTTATGAGTTCACTAAACTCACTAGATCTGCATAGGATATCGATATTTTGTCTCTGATTTGATATTACTGTTGTTTTGAATCCGTATATGCTACAGATTATTGTGAACCGTGGAGAGTATATACAGTTCCAACCGAATCAGAGCTGAATTCGACAATTACAGCAGTTCAAAAATGTGATCAGAATATTCAGAACTTGAATGTGATAATCATAACAGAACGTCGAGCAGAATAGCAGATATGTGATTTGTACCGTATAAGAATGATTATCTTGTGATATGAGAATGTTTCAGTATTGTATAACAGAATTGATATTGATAGTCAGAGCCGAATACCAGGTAGGTATTTCTTCTTTAATTTTTATTATTAACTAATTGTTATGCCGAATAGTTCGAAGTTGAAATCACAGATAGTGTCAGAAATGCGCTGTAGTGACTTCAGTTGTCATGTTTGTGACTGAGAATGTATGATATTCGAACAGACAGTTTTGATATAGACAGATTAAGTCAGTTGTGACAGAATTTATACTGAAATACGAACATAATTGGTACCGATATGTCTAAACTGCCAATAGATGAAGACAGAAATCAGAAGATTATTGCATATGTGTATGTTTCTGAATAGAAATGGGAGTGCATTTCTATGGCTTTCGTAATGAAATTACCGCCATTTTCTCCAGATTGAAATATGATATGATTGTGATTGACAGATTGTTCAATCTATATCTATCAGTTTGTACAAGATGACATACAAACATGAGAAAATGACACAGATTGATGTCAAAGAAATGGTCAGATTGCACAGAATGTTGCAATAAAATGTATCAGATTGTGATTGTGATTTATTTTGCACACATGGCAGAGTATACCATACGTTATTTCGCAGATTTTTCACCGATTGACGGATATCCAGAGTGTACTATCCAGATATGGAAGATATCCAGAGAGCGGTAGTGCTGGATGCTAGCACTAGTTGACATGAGGTATTGTTACTTTATGGGTGATTGTGTAGTGATAACTATCAAAAGAGTACTGAGATAGTTACAGACGACACATTGTACAGTGAGTACTACAGAGTCCTTATAAAGAAGATTCAGAACGGAATAAAGATAGCTCAGAAATGACAGATTTGATAAACCAACATCGGATGATTATGCTTGGTATTTGGAGTGGAAGATTGAATATATCCTTGATCGGGATAAACAGAATTTGTAACCGTCGATAGTATTGATTTACTATGAACTGTAGATTGACATATACAGATGTTGTATAGCCAGTACTGCGAGATTAATTCTGTCAAAAGAATTTGGGAAGTATTATGATGTTATACTTAGTGAATTCTTATTCCAGATTGGAATCAGAGATTTGAGTTTTGATTTAAATTTTATGATACATTCCTTCTAGTATATCTGAACCGATTACTTATGAGTTCGAGGACGAACTCAGATCTAAGAGGGGGAGAAATGTAATGCCCAGAAATTATAAGAGATGATAAAACAAGATTATAAGGTGTTACAAGAATCGAAAATTAGAATTTTGAAGATTTGCAAGACCGCACCCGCGGTGCCAGACATGATCGCACCCGCGGTGCATAGACAGAAAGTTGGGCAGTTTTCCAGTAGCCACACCGCACCCGCGGCAGAAAACAGAGCGCACCCTCGGTCCATGCTTTCGAGAAATATAATGTGATAAACATGCATGACCGCACCCGCGGTGCAGCAAGGACCGCACCCACGGTGCGACGTGCCGTGCAAGAACTATGCCACGTTTTCAATTATGCATGTAGTATATATAGGTGTCAAACGAATTCTCCTTCATTCCGCAGAGGGAAATCGAGAGTTGGGAGAGAACTTTGGACTCTTGAGCTTAGAATTTAAGTTACAAAGAATCCGTGTATCAGAATTCGAATCTGAACGCAGTATCGTGTTCCTCTCGACACGAGCTACACAAAGACGTAAGTTTTATTACGTTTTGAGATGTTTTGAAATTATGATGTTGTCAGAACTGAATATGATTCAGATATGGTGTTTCTACTACCGTATATATTGTATAATCGAAGTCAGATTAAAGAACAGACTGTTTCTGTAATTGTTATGATTTTCGAAAGATATTGACTGAGATTTTGATACCAGAATTGTATATTATTGATTTTAAATATATCGATATTGAGATTATGAGTTCTGATATTATATCTGGGATGTTCAGATTGACGGGGTTATTCAGATTGTGTTGTTATGCCGTCGAAACATCAGTATTGATTTAGATTGATCAGATATGATATTGATTGAGATTCATTGTTATATTATTGACTTGGATCAGATTGTATACCGAGTTGAGTATTGATCAGAACAGATTCTGAACTGAGATATATACTGATATTGTATTTGTGTGATTTGTCATTATCAGATTGATATGGACAGATTTGACTTCGAGACTTCGTCTTCGTCAGACCGGGACGACAAAGGTATAATTCATGTGATATTTGGGAAGATATAACTCAAATCAGATCTTATTTGAGTTTCCCAACTAAATCACATACTAGACTTATTGTTTATCTTTTGATATGATTATGATTTGTTTATAAAATTGTATTCGAATCTTTTGAAATAATTATGCATTGTTTACAGATGGTTATGCATTGCATTTGAGATAGGAAAGTTTGACAGATAGTCAGACTTCTAGACGTTCGGTGTATCGTTACATAGGAGCAGACACCCTCCTATTGTAGATTATTCGATACAGATATGATCGAAGTCTAGGAATAAGACGTATGTCACCCCGATTGGGAGGGTAGGTGACAGACAGTGACGTCTTATTCACCCCGGGATCCCTAGAGTTATAGTTGAGTCGAGTCTAGACATTATTTGACTAGAACTGCATGCGTTTATGAATGTGGTTTCATAGACTATGAAACCCATTATTATTGCTTTCAGTCGTGATAGCATGTTTTTATGATTTGATTTGAGTAGCATGTTTAATTGATTTTGTGTTGCAAGCTTATTTTGAGTTGATTTCATAGATTATGAAATCTATTGTTTGTAAGTTTATTCATGATAGAATATTTCATGATTTACTTTATGTATATGCATGTTTATCATGTTTTATACTAGGATTTATTCTCACCGGAGTTATCCGGCTGTTGTCTTGTTTTGTATGTGTGCATGACAACAGGTGGGGCTGGATCGGGGTCAAGAAGATGAGGAGAAAAGACGAGTTAGCGTGGTGATTCCGGACTTATTGTAGACTTGGTTTTATTACTTGAATTTAGTAACTGAACCTTAGACCTAGTTTGTACAATATTGTACTTTTATACTGAAATGTAGTTTTTATACAGAGATGTATATTATTTAGATTCCATTACCTTCCGTAGATACATTTTAAAAAGAAAAATTTTTAGACCCTGTTTATCAGAACTAATAATTAAATCCCAAAAGAAGATTAAGAAAAAGATCAGCGTCCGGGTCCCCACAGGAGGAAATTTCCCAAACATATCATTCATACTCGAGATATCAGTCTGTATATATTTCAATAGATTCATGATTTCTGCTTGGCCTTCTTGCATCATCGCAACTTTATCCTCCAAACTTGTCAAACGAACGTCATATATATCTGCATCTCTATGATCTCTATGCATAGATGTATGTCTCATGTCAGTCAATGGAGAAGACGGTGGATTCATGTGTGAAGGACCATCAGATGGCCGAGAAGATTTTCAAACTTTATCTCGAGATGATCATGAGTATGAATATGTGAATGGCCGGGGACACTGTTGATCCTCAGTCTGTACACCCACTTCATCCTCTACGTCGCTCAATGGATCTTGACTGCACACTACTTTAAACCCTGGCTAATCAACTCCGTAATGCGATTGATTAGCACATTATTAGAATCAACAAAATCGTCAGTCAAATAATGCACAGACAACACAACAGCTCCTCTGTGATAGGAATGATGATCCCCAAAATGTCCTCTATTAATCATTAACATTAAATATGAAAATTAGTTAACAATTAACAAAAAATGTATTAGATAATACAGAAAGTAAATAAAATGAATTTTTTTTATTTACCTTAACATATACATTTTTAAATGCTTTGTTCACGTCATCCATAGAAGGGGAATGATTCTTACTCCATTTCCTAGTCCCAATGACACATCCGAGGTATCGGTATATATTGGGACCATCCCGACGTCTAGCGAACACTTTAGCAATTGCTGGAAAATATTCATAGGCCAAAATCTAGCACAAAAAAATAAATACATTTATTATTATGATATAAAAGTATAAGGATATTTTATATAATAAACAATATTTAGTTACCTGTAATGGATGAATAAATTCATTTATATGGAAGCTACCGCACCCACTGAAATCTGGATCATACCACAGCGTGCTACAAAACTTTCATAGCTTCTGAATTTACTTTCAAGATCTTTTCTAAATCGATAAAGTATTTTTTCGAAAGCTATTCTACCCTAGGGATAGTTAATAAAACAATCAAAGTTATTAACTAATCTAATTCATTCTAAATCGATTGTATCATTTTTTTTTCTTTGTCTGCCCAAAACACCAGCTACGAACAAAAAATATATCAATTTCAATTTCTCAATGTCTATCTTTTCTATTAAATCATTCTCGTATTTGTCTAACCCAAATCAATAATAAAAAATTAATTTGTAAACAAATTTAAAAAAATAAAAAAAAAAAAGTAAATTACAGTCAATACCCTTTTTTAATAAACACTTCTGTCAATCCCGTTTTCCTCATTTTGCTGCCCTGATAAAACCCTAGTTGTGGGTTAAAAGAATCTACCCCCGGTGGAATCTCTTAAATTCACTCGCTAGGATTGTCAAAGATTTCGTTTTTACGCTCGGTTTTCTGCGATTTTGTTGTTTTCTGTCGAATTATTGACAGAAATTTACTAATTGACAAAAGATGGTGAAGAGAGAAGAGGGTGGAATTGGCGGCGAGGAGGCTTTGGATTTGTTACTGAAGATTGGTTTGGACGAAAGGACAGCTAAAAACACGATAGCGAACAACAAAGTTACCGCTAATCTAACCGCCGTAATACACGAGGTATGGAAAGTGTACATATGTGATTTTTGGTGACTATGCGCTTTGTGTGCGTGGTTTGTTGTGTATGCATGTGGGATTTTGTTTGTTTATTCTCGAAATTGGGTGTTTTTACTGGGATGATCGGAAAATTAGTGAAGAGAGAACTTTGTTGGCACGAAAAGAAGTAATTTCAGTTAATCTCCGGGCATAGGTATGCTAGATGTTGGTTTTTGCTGTCGTTTCTGAAAATTCTATCGTCTTTTGTCTTGTTTTCTGGGAAAATTTATGGTAGAAATTCTACGTGATTGGATTATGTTAGTGTTTTTAGGGTGGAGTTGATGTATGTTGATTCATGTAAATTATTGGTTTTACGGTTGATATTTTGTTGTTTTTGAAAGCGGGACTGTGTTTTTCACTTGGGAGAATTAAATTATTTTGTAGAACGTTATCAGGTAAACATGATAATAAAGGAAATGATATTTGGAACCTCAGGTTAGATTATTTCCTATGCAATCAATCCAAATCATTCTTCATGTATGATTTTTTAAGTCACTTTTCTTTATTGTTTCTTTTGTCATCTCAAAAGGTCACACCTTAGATTATTTCCTATGCAACTAACTTAATTCATGCATGCGTGTTTTCTTTTAGTAAATTTATGTTTATTGATTCATTCTTTGAGTACAATAAAGATACTTCCGAACTTAGAAATCTATGCTTGGTACTTGTCGAGGTTGATAAACTTGATATTGGATATTTTCAATGGAACTTCATGTGAAAGACGAGCTGAAACATGCTTTTGGCTGAGGATTGATTTACTCTGTTGATATGTATGGGTCTGCTTTATCAACTGGGATATTTGTAATGTTTTATAATTACTGAATATTGGTGGATTAAGATGGAAAATTTAAGTGCATCTGATCCTGGAAACTGTATTTCAGGCAGCTGTAACTGATGGTTGCGATCGTACTGTTGGGAATCTACTTTACACGGTATTTGTTAGTGTGCCACTTATAATTTTTTAATCTTTGAATATTTAAGTGCATCTGAATTTATCCACTTACTAAATTAGTATATGGGCTAATCTTGGTTAACCAATTGGAAAAGGTAATTCTTTTTATTGGCAGGTTTCTACAAAATTCCCCTCAAATGCTCTTGTACATCGACCCACATTGCTTAAATATATCGTTTCATCAAAGGTTTGTATTTTTTCGATCTTGAATCCTATCTGTTTGCAGCCACATGTCCAAAATGTCAAATATTTTTAAAAAATATTTGCAGTTGCATGCTGAAAAGAGCAGTTTTATTTCAATGGAATGGTCATACTTTCTCCTTTGCAGGTTAAGTCTCCTGCTCAATTGGAAGCTGCCTTCTCATTTTTTGCTGCTACTGCTTCTGATAGCTTCGAAGTTGATGATTTTGAAGCTGCTTGTGGCGTTGGTATGAATATGATTCACATATTCTATATATCCTTAAGTACTAAAGATTTAAGATAAGATTGGAGCTAATGTTAAATGTTTCATGAGATTAACAATCTTTGATTTAATTTGTTTATAGGAGTTGAGACCTCCACAGAAGACATTGAAGCTGCTATTAATGATATTTTTGAACAGAAAAAGTCTGTCATTGTGGAACAGCGATATCGAACAAATGGTTTGTTTTTTTATTCACAAGTCCGTCAATTTATCTGGTTCTCTTGCTTTCTTTATGAGTAACAGAAATGACTTGTCTGCTTGTTAAAAAACTCTCTTGGCGCAGTTGGTGAACTATTTGGTCATGTAAGAAAGAAGCAGCCATGGGCTGACCCGAAGATTGTCAAGGCAAGTATTGTCACCTGCTTCACCCCTCCTTCCTAGTACCTGTCAATTTTCAAATGCCCTGAACCAGCAAAAATTAAAAGAAAAAATCTCATCATTTGCTTTAGTTCTAGTTTGCTGATTGTACCACTTGTCGACATCAGGAAATCGTCGAAGCAAAATTATATGAACTTCTTGGTGAAAGAACTGCAGCAGATGATGAGAAGCCTATTAAGAAAAAGAAAGATAGGCCTGTCAAAGCTGAGGTAAGCCATTTTTTCATGCTAAAAGGTTTACGGTTTACCCTCAACAAATAAATTGAACCAAGTGAAGTTTCTTCTTTTTTCTGCTAATCTTTGGACACTCAAAATTTTGTATGTAATGAGTGCACTGTTCACGTAATGTAGTTTTACCTTTATTGGTCCAACTTTTGTTGACCAGTTTTATCATATTGGGCTTCTAAAAAATATTGGTGATCTATGATTCATGAGTAAATTGTTTTCTCTTTGATTCAGATGAGTGCGATGTTCATCTTCTCTAATGCTCTCGTGTTTTAAATATGTAGGAAAAAGCTATTCATGTAGAGACACCTCCGCAGAAACCATCTGAAGAAGAAATGAATCCATATACAATATTTCCTTCACCTGAGGAAAACTTGAAGGTGAAAAATTTCGAAATTCTGTGATATTTATTGTATGAGTTGCTTGGCTTATAGCCTTATATTCATGGGGTTTGCCGCTGTTTGAAAAATTTGTCGCTGATTTTTTTGGATACTTCTAGATAGTTTTGAATTTTTAGAATTTTGGGGGTTTTGCATGGCATCACTTGTTTTTTCGGTGATGTATAGTTGATTGAATTAGAAGAATTATAATAAATTGTAGCGTACTCAAATGTCCCCATAAGAGTTACTTTGGGACGTCTAGATTATATTTGGTCAATTAGTCGTTATAAAATAATACTGATCAGAGAACTGTTTTAGTCTATACATGTCTGTAGAAGAGGTCCATACTTGATACTGAAGTATATTCGAATCTCTCATTCTCTTTTCTTCTTGTTTTTTATACCTTTATTGATCAATTGAGGCTTGTAAGATTTTCAAATTCTTGTAGATTGTTTATCTGAAATTTAATATTTTGTAAACCGTACCTCTATGTGATAACTGTTAACGCATTGATGGTTGACCATTTTTGTAATCCATCAACTTAATGTCTCCTAGTATTCTTTGTGTGTTTTTTGGAAACCTCAACTATTCCTGCTGTAATATACTGGAACGCGTTGATATTTGTTATAGTTTATATGTCAAATTAATGTCCCTACATATTCTTTGTGTTTTTGTTTGATAACCCAATAGTTTCCACAGAGAAATTATTGAGCTTTAATTAACTTTGATTTTCAATTAAATAATTTGCATGTACAAGTGCGTCATGTTCGTAATCAGTAAGCAGTGTTGGATCTGTAAGAAATTTGTTGCTAATTCATAAGTTTCTAATCCTAGGATAGGATATATCTTTGTATTGTTTCTCTCTCTTCTTTTTCTTTCCCTTTTTTCCTTTTTTTTTTGGATTTTGAATATATCACTGATTTCAGGTGCACACAGAAATATATTTCAGTGATCGTCCCATTCTTAGAGCTTGCAATTCAAAGGAATTACTTGAAAAGCATTTAAAGGTCACTGGAGGAAAATTTTTTACTCGGTTTCCACCTGAACCAAATGGATATTTGCATATTGGTCATGCCAAGGTGATGAAATTCTCAGGTTAATCTAATCTGTAGGAGGTCATTTTTCTTCGGGTTATTTTAGATTTTTCTGTTAATCGGGTTACTAATTTTGTAGGCTATGTTTGTGGACTTTGGTCTTGCGAAAGAGAGAGGTGGATGCTGCTATCTGAGGTTAGACTGCTTATGTTTTAACCTATGTTTTAGACTTTATACTGTTTATCTTTCTCTTCTTTTTCTTTCCATTTGTGGACTTGTGTGTACTGGTGACTATCTAAGTTTGTATTTGATAAAGATACGATGATACCAACCCAGAAGCTGAGAAAAAAGAGTACATAGATCACATTGAAGAGATTGTTGGATGGATGGGTTGGGAACCTTCTAAGGTATAGTTTTTCATAATGATATGACATTTTTATGTGTAGATACCTTCTAATTTGTTTTGGATTTGGAATGTATATATAGATCACTTACACAAGTGATTACTTCCAAGAACTTTACGAGCTTGCAGTGGAGCTGATACGAAGAGGACATGCTTATGTTGATCACCAGGTTGATTTTGCAGAATATGCAGTTCCTTTCTTGTATTTAATTGTAGTTCTGTGCTGGCTTGCTAAAACTCTGACCATTAACTAAACGATTTCAAAGAATTCATCATTTGTAGTGCATCATGGTGTTGGTAATTATTAAAAGTGCCATAAATTTTCGTTGAAGTTAGTTATGGCCTCATTTGTCTTTAAGGCATTTAGTTTCAAGTTTTGACTTAAAAAACTTTTGGTGTTTTGCGCAGACACCTGATATGATAAAGGAGTATAGGGAAAAGAAGATGAACAGTCCCTGGAGAGACAGACCCATAGAGGAATCTTTAAAATTGTTTGATAACATGAAGCGGGGAATGATCGAAGAAGGCAAAGCAACATTAAGAATGAAACAGGACATGCAGAGTGATAATTTCAATATGTATGATCTGATTGCTTATCGTATCAAGGCAAGTATTTAAACTTGGATTTAAATGATCATTTAAATTCAAATAATTCATGACATCACATCTTTTCTACTTTCCATTTTGCAGTTCACGCCTCATCCACACGCCGGAGACAAATGGTGCATCTACCCGAGTTATGATTATGCTCATTGTATTGTTGATTCTATTGAAAATATTACTCATTCGGTAAGCTAGTTTGTTCTTGGAATTTCTCTGGTTAAAATAATTTGACAACTGGTTTTATGCGTCTTTCTTTTTTTTATTTTTTTAATCAAGATGTATTTTCTAAAGCAGTAATTGTTATCTTAGGATATTAAAAAAAAGTTTTTTTTTTTGGATCAAATATCATTTGGTAAAGTTATTTTCAATATATGCAACCATGTCAAATTGAGGTTTTTACTCCCCAAATTTCATTTTCCTTGAATTATACGTATTTAACGTACGAATTATTCTATGATAATCGGGTAAGTATCTTAGCCAGCGACAAGAGATGGTTTGTTGTTTTACTTTTACTTTTGTTAACATTGGAGTAAATTTCCTCGTGCAATTCTTTGTCTAGCTCTGTACCCTCGAATTCGAAACACGGCGAGCATCATACTACTGGTTATTAGATGCACTAAGCCTTTACCAGCCTTATGTATGGGAATACTCCCGATTGAATATCACTAACACAGTTATGTCAAAGCGGAAGGTAACTAAAAGTTTGCATGCATTTGATTATTACGTGTTTCTGCAATTGCATATGCAGTTCTTTTGAACTGATTTTTGGTTGTAAGTGTTGCAGTTAAATCGTCTAGTAACAGAAAAGTGGGTTGATGGTTGGGATGATCCCCGTCTTATGACTCTTGCTGGATTGCGCCGTAGAGGGGTTACTGCTACTTCCATAAATTCTTTTGTTCGAGGAATCGGAATCACCAGAAGGTTTAATGCTTTTATCACTGAGCTTTCTATTTTCAAGGTGCTTCACAGTTATGTTTCCTAGCTGTTTTCTGATAATCTTTTCATTTCATGTAGTGCAGTGACTGTAGTATGATAAGACTAGACCGCTTAGAGTACCATGTAAGGGAGGAATTGAACAAAACAGTTCCTCGAGCAATGGTTGTCCTAAACCCACTAAAGGTTTGTGGCTTAACACATTAGCTGGTTTATTTTGCAGGGATTTTGGTTCAGCTTCATTATGAACGAAAAACCACAAATTTGTGTAAGAAACAAACACAAACTTTGCATGGCTTTTCTGTGTTTCAGGTCGTCATCACAAACATGGAGGCCTCTGTTTTTGAACTTGATGCAAAGAAATGGCCTGATGCTCCAGAAGATGATTTATCTTCATTTTATAAGGTATACATGGATTGTTTTGTGTAACTTGTTTTGTTGTTCTTTTAATTATCTAGTTTTCTTTTGTGATTAGTGAGTTTGATGAGGTTTATCAGGGTTTTAAACTGTATTTGTTGTCAATACAAATGACTATGGCATTTCTACTGCTAGTATTGCTATTGCATCATTCAAGTGGCTTCTATCTGCTAGAGTTGTGATAAATGGCATTAGTGATTATGGATGTTTGACGTTTCTCCTCTTTTTCCCCTGCAACAGATACCCTTCTCAAGTGTCGTTTATATTGAACATTCAGATTTTCGGATGACAGATTCAAAAGACTACTATGGACTTGCTCCTGGAAAATCGGTCCTTTTAAGGTGACATATTATTTAAACATACCTAAGTTCATCGAATTACTAGTAGTTGCATAAATGATAAAATCTTATTCCCTCGTGTAGATATGCGTTTCCAATTAAGTGCACTGAAGTAATTATTGGAGATGATAACACGACTGTTCTTGAAGTACATGCAGAGTATGACCCTGCTAAGAAATCCAAACCAAAGGTATTCTGGTTGAAATTATTTGGTGATAAATGTGCAGGAATTTCTGAGATTTCACTTTTTCCTTCTGCTACTTTGATATTCTGTTCTTTAGGGGGTTTTGCACTGGGTTTCAGAATCTTCTCCAGGTGTTGATCCACTCACGGTTGAAGTTAGACTGTTTGAAAAACTCTTTAGTTCCGAGGTTGCAACTCTTTGCATTTACACACCATTCTTTTTCCTGTTTGATATTTTGCATCTTGTGTTGTTTATTGAACATGTTATCATAAATTTTCAATGATGCGTGTTATGGCAAAACAGAATCCTGCTGAGCTTGAGAACTGGCTTGATGATTTGAACCCTCGATCAAAAGTTGTGATATCAGATGCATATGCAGTTTCTTCATTGAAAGATGCTGTAATTGGCGACAGATATCAGTTTGAAAGACTAGGTAAACTTCTCAACTTTGCAGGTTTCTGCTTTTCGTTGTCAATTTTCTGGTATTCTCTTTTTCAATATTTTCACCTCTTTCCTGGTACGTATATTCGGTTTTGATCTCCTTGTGTGGTATACATTAACTGTTTTCCGGCAAACATAACTCTGGAGTGACTGGTCCTCTCCGACCCTTCTCTCCACAACTCTTTCTTAGCAGATGAGGAAATGGGGCAGCTTATTCTCTGTTTAACGTACCCCCTTTCCCTTCACATGATTTTTTCGTCTCAACTACTGCCAGTTAAACCAAACTCCACAAAAGAACTAAGATGAATGATATGAGTACTTCAAATGAGATCTGTTCCAAAATGTTATTTGGTTTTATGTTTCATTAATGCCAGATTAAGGACAAATATTTCTTGCACATTCAAAAATAATTTAAATGCATGCCTGCATTGTGTACACGTATGAAAAAGAAAAACAATCAATAACATAAGTTTTGAACCTATGAATTTGTGATCTTTCTGCATAATGTAACTGTAGATCAAAATTATTATTATTTCATGAACTATGTATTCTGATTTTGATTTATTTTCCAGGCTACTTCGCGGTTGATAAGGATTCTTCGCCTGAAAAGCTTGTATTTAATCGGATTGTTACTTTGCGAGATAATTATGGGAAGATAGGTAAATGACGGTTAGCCAAATTATATGGATGCATGAAACATGTACTACTAATTTTCTGTACGAATTCTTTGTCCACAGATTTTTTTCCCATTTAAAAAAGAAAAGCTCCGGGATTCGCACGTTTTCCAATAAACTCAGATAAAATTGGTATACAGTTTTGGTTAATATCGATTGCTAGTTTTATTCGAAGATGCTATTAATGTGAGTTCAAGTCTCGTGTGGAAAAATTATTGTTTGTGCCCATTTGACATGTTTTAGTTTGTGGTTTCAAGTGCATAATAGTGTATGTATATTTATATAGATACTTGATTGGCTAAACACGAGACATTCATCCTACGCATCGGCTAAAGCTACAAGTTTAGGTCGGATTCTACATACATACATGGTAGATAAACATATTGAGACAGATCTAATATATATGAATGTGATTGTATGTACGAGTGTTTGCAAACGTGTACATAAGTTACAAAAACTAGTTTTTCACCCGTGCGATGTACGGACAATTATTTCATCTAATTTATTATTAAAATTAGTATGTATGATAATTTGTTTATTTTATCTATAACGTGACTTTTTATCAAAGTGAAATATTTATTGTTTTCATATACATATAGATTTTAACAATGAAACACTAAATAAAAGAGCCATTTTTATATTTCGGCTGAAAATTAATATCACGCTTGTATTAGACAATGAATGAAATAATGTGTTTATCAATTATATTGTATTCACATATAAATTTATGTACTATGTAGAAAACAATAGCTGTAACAAATAAAATGAGAAACATTATACAAACTTTTAATGTGGTTTTAATTTCAATAAATAGTTTATATTAAAATACAAATAAACTAAATGGATTATAGATCATACAATTAGAAAAAAAGAAACAAATTACAAATTTTGAAAAACATCCTTAAATACAGCATTTTTTGTCGTTGAATTTTTCGGATTGCTATCACTATCACATATCAAAATTTTTAGACTCTAAGGATTCGTAACTCTGGATACAGCAACGTACAACTGACCATGACTAAAAACAGGGTTTAAAAAAAAGTCCTACATAAGACAATGATTGCCCCTGACTTTTGTTGATTATCATTGCATATGATACAATCAAAGAATACTGAACTGTCTTCATTGAAATTTAAAAGTAATCTTTAGATTAGAAGGCGTCAATGATATTCTTGGAATAAGCACTCTATGACATGCATTACTTCCAGTAAGAATTTTTCCTTCCAAAACATGGTTTCTAAACCTTTTCACGATCAATCTAGTGTCATTGCATAATCTAAGAGAATGATCTAGGTTGGAGATAAAATAATTTATTAATTAAAAGAAATCATATCATTTGTAATATCACTTAATGTATATATTGATGTTGGAATCAACATCTTGACTGAACCATGAAAACTGAATTATTGAGAGTAGGCTTTCAAATTCATATTTTTTGTTTAAATATTTACAACAAAAAATAATTAAAATAAATGGAACTAATTCTAAAAGAAACATTTATAATGATAACTCAAAATATAAATGTATTCAAGTATTAAAAAATAGTAATTGGTATTTAATATAAATTTATTTAACATGGATTATTAACAATAGCCTACTATACAACTTCATAATCAATTTTGGCCTTGAAGTAATTTAATTAACAAAATTTGTCTGTTGAGTATGTCAAATTTCATACATATATTTAATTTTAAATATGTCAATTAACAATTTTTCCTTGTTTATATTATTTTGCATTAACAAAAAAATAATAAAAATGATAGTTTATATTAAATTGACATACAATTATTTTTTAATCATTGTAATAATTCGAGAATTGTTGATCTAAGAATTAAGTTAATATATTGAAGAGAAAAATGATTTACACTATCATTGAAATAAATATATTAGATTTCAAAAATCAAATCAAATTAAAAATTAGTTCATCTAAAATATAGAATGAAATTTTTTAATTATAATAACCTTACATCTATATATTTGTGTCATTAATTTTAAACTAATAAAATGATTTCAACGGAGCACAATTTTTGAAACATGTTTCAAATTTGCAGAATTCATATTTAAATTTTGAATAAAAATTTGAATTTTTTTATCATTCCCATAATGGAATTTAATTTCTGGATTTGAAATTTGAAATATAATTTAATTTAGTTTGTAATTCCTAGGAGAGATTCAAATTTCAAGCAGACATTAATATACAGTTTTAATAATGAATTAAATATATTCAGACATTTATTATAATATATATTACTACATTTTTCGTGTATTTCTTTTTTTAGAAAGCCATTTAGACGGGAACTTACTAAATTTAGTAACAACTCAGCTTTTATACATATAGATATAGATTCTTATAAGATTGTATAATGCGACAATTTTGTAATATTAAACTCCAACCCGACATATAGATGACAAATTATTAATTTTTATGTCAAAAAATTACTTTTTACTCCAAGTATGAACCGAGTCTACTTATTTTACATGAAACCTACTCATTTTTTATTATTCTATCTATATCTTTCAATCATCTCATATCGCGTCATGTATAACTAAGATACTTGCCAACTATTCATGCCCAAGAGAACAATACATGCATTTCTCATTCGAATTAGTGTTGGAAGATTTTAGATCGAATGCATTCATTTATTAATACCTATTGATAGGCCTTGGATTGTAAACGTTGAATTTGAAAAGAGAATTCATAATTTGGATTTCAAATAGTTGTCATATACAAAAATTTGGAATCATAATGATGACCTGAACAAAGGCATAATATATCAAGACGTATGAAGAAATTAGAAATATATTGATGAGACCAAAATTTTACTTAGGGTTTGGTCTAGAGAGTGAATCTTCAAATCTTCACAGCTTGATGGGTCGGGTTGGAACTCTGAGTTCTGCACAGACAAAAATAGGGTTAGGGAGCGCCAGAGAGTTTCCCAGCATGACACATTCGATGTTTAAGTCAGTTCATAGAGCAAACTTAAGAGTAAAATATAATAGTGCTATGTGAGCATAAGAGTGTAAATGAATAAAATCCTGGTCAATACCTTGTATTTATAGATGCAGGAGAAGCTAGTTATCTTGTGAGAGTAGAACTCTTATCATAGTAGGACTCTACTGAAAATAATATACCTCAGATGATAGGATTTCGTAAAATATCGGAGACCAACACAACTAGGACTTCTCCATGGCAGTTAAAACCCGCATTATTTAGATAAGATTTGATTAAAACCCGGATTTGTCGGAGCTTCTCTCATTCTCTATCTGCACAGGAGCGCGGGCTTCCCAACCATGTTGATGGGTTCGGGCTTCTAAGGTGCGGTATTGAGGAGATCGTCATGGCCATAGAGTCTGGGGTCTGACCTACAGGCTCGGCCCTCAGAGCATGCATCTATAATTAGGCTAGGGATTGTGGGCTTGGACTCCTGATAGTACTAGGCATCGTGGGATTGGACTCCTGATAGTGTTAGGTCCACATCTTGAGCTCGGATCCGTCTAGGTGTACCAATTTTAGAGAGCATCAATAGTACCCCCCCCTCCTTTAGTCTAAACGAAGTATGAAATTTAGATTAAGGAAATCTGGTCGGACTCCGAGCCCTTCTTCCCATTCTCCTCATTCTTGAATTGTGTTTCTTCGATTTTGTGTGGCATATCGGATGGTCTAGGAGTCAATCGGAGTGAAGCATAGATAGACGGTTAAGATTCTCTGTCAGCTCGATTCTCGATACGATGGTACGTCTACCCGAGAAGATCCAGGACCTTGGCTCTATGTTGATCGAATGGCTGTCATGAATCTTTCCTTGGTATAAATAGAAGGACGCTCCCTCATTTTTACATTTATTCTCCCCCAGCTGTTACTTTGCCAAAATTTCGAGAGCTTTCCCAACCAGCATGATTCACTCCTGACCAGTAAACATCCGACCACTAAACTTAGTAAGCTCCTTCGTTTTTAGTGAGTCTAATTCATAAAATGTCCTCCCTTGATGAGTCAGCCATGCAAGAATTGGTAGATTATTTGGATGAGACCCTTCTGGGGCGGACTTGAAAGGGGATCGGTTACGGTGACCGGAAGCGCAACGGAAGTTCAAAAATCGAATTTTTATCAAGGAATTTTCGGCCACCTCATTTTTGTGCAACAAATACAATAAAAACACATAATGACATTCATAGGGTTTTTGAGAGATAAACTTATCAATCTTTAAAAGATTGATTGTGGCTCCAACTTTGTTGTTGAACAACAAAGCTCTTGAATGGATGACAAGTCTACAAGCTCTCCTTCCTTCAAAAAATTAGGCCCACCACTTGCTAGGTAAATCCCCTCTTAATTTGCACTAGAAAATTAAGAGGATTTTTCAAGGAGAAGAATATTTCTTCCTCAACACTTGAAGAAGAAAAGAAGAGAAAAACTTGGAGGAGAGAACAACCAATTTCGGCCAAGGCTTGTGGGAGGGAAGAGTGAATGAGTTGTCTTGGTTTGTGAAAAAGTAGAGACCAACTTTTGCATGCGAAGCCTTGGAGACACTAAAAGTTGTCTCCAACCGTTCACCTCCCATGCATGCATATATTATATGGTTTTTAACAAATTAAAAACCATGGACTAAATTTAATTATCTCAAACACATTTGAGACTAATTAAACATTACTTGAATTTACCCAAGTCCCACTAGTGTCATGTTCATCTCGGATCAAGCATCGCTCTGTTTCCACTTCGGTATCGCTGTATCGTGAGTTTTTCACATCAAAAGCATGTATATTCTTTCGTTTCTGCATCGATCTTGTCATAGTAAATATTTTGATGTTTATTGTATGAAAACTATGTGAATGTTATGCAAAAATTTGAGCAAAAATGATTGGATCGATTTTGAAACGTTTTTGGATCTCAAAACTCGAATTTTGCTGTCATTTTAAATATTGAGACTTTTCGATCGATCTTTTGGAAAAACTTTCAACATATAAAACGTATAATTTTTTGATACCTTCGATTTGACAATAATTTATAAATATTTGGATAAGAAATGAGTGAGTTATGATCGTTTTTTTGGGACTGCTCAAACTGCGATTTTTTGAAAAATGCGTTTTTGACGTGTTCTTGAAGTTTTATTGTTGCTGACTTCTTTAGTGGTCGATGGGTGATCGCTGCTGTGTTTAGGTGTATCAAGAATGTTGTTGGGATTATTGTTGGTGTTTCGTTTTGTATCATTGGGTTGAATTAGAAGTCGTAGGAATGCTTTTGGTGTCAAACGTCGGGCTTACGGATTTGTTGCTTGTATAGTGTGCTTCGTCGTTTGGGACGTTTTGTGGAGTCGAGTTAGTGCCATAGCGTCCTAGGACGAGTCTCGATGTATTGGGTCACTAATTCGTATGATATAGTTAGGAGTATTAAGCTTCAAGTCGCGGAGTCTAGTGCACTCAGCGCCCGAGCGGTAACATTTTACCGCCCGAGCGCCACCTTCACTGTCGGGAGTATATTTTTATAGTCTCGGCGCCCGAGCGGTAACTTCTTACCGCCCGAACGCCAGTCTTTCTGTCCGAGGTAGGCATCCAGTAGACCTGGCGCTCGAGCGGTAACATATTACCGCCCGAGCGTGGCCCATTATGTGAGGGTGTTTGGTTTTCCACTTCTTCTCAAGTTCTAATAGTGAGTTCATGTCTTTTATTGTTGGGAAATGTTCACACAGGTATTGTTTGGGGTTCGATGTCATGGTTAGTATGATTAAACGAGGTCAAGCCCCGAGTTATCTAGAATGTCATAAGCTATTTATGCACTTCGGTGGTGAGCTCGAGTACTTACGTCTAAGTTATGCAAGTTAAGTATTGAAATTCATGTTAGTATGCGCAGCAGTGGCCCCAAGCGAAATCCAACGAATCCATCAACGCCAAGTAAGTATGTTCGACGTGCAAAAAAAAAAAGAAAATATTTCAAGTTTTTGAGGTATGCTAATTGTCTTGTGACCAATTATGTATGGAATTGGAAAGCGGTAAAGCATGACCGGTGACCAATCCACCTCGTTAAATCATGAACGGGTTTAGATCAGGATTGGAAAGCGTTAAAGCATAAACGGGGACAATCCACCAGTTAAAGCATGAACGGGGATCTCATGTATGTGGCAGTGGATTTTTCTCTGTCAGCCCAGTACTGTGATTTAGTCTGATCAGGCGATTTCTGTTATGTGTCACTTGCTTTGAAACATGCCTCTATACAAAATGATGAAGTTTTTGTATGTTCGAGTATGTACAAGTATGCAAGCATGTTTAAGAAAAGTTTCACGTTATGGCACGTCTATGTTATGTATGTATGTTCAAGTAAATGGAAAGTTCAAGTTTCAAGTATGTACTCTCTATTTTGAGGTTGCATATGATTTTATTACGTACTACTCGTTACTTCCAGTTTATATGTGTTGAGTCTTTAGACTCACTAGACTTGATCGATGCAGGTGAGGATGATTTGGAGGAGACTAGGGGTGGGGACCAAGGAGCAGGCTTGGAATGAGCAAGAGGCTAGACCCAAGGACCGCCCAAGCTTTAAATTTTATGAAATATTTAAAAATACTTTGATTTCATGTATCTATTATGATTTTTAACAAGTGCTTTTAGTAACTTCATTTAAGACCTTTTGTTGCAACAATATTTGGAGAAGGACAGTTTATTTTATCCGATTTGAAGGTTCGCCTTTTATTTAAGAAAATTTTTAATTTTTTCGCAAATTTGAAGTAGTAAAAAGTACGGTACGTTACACATATGAGCACAAAGGAGACCCAAGGATGATAAGAAGTCTTCCAGGAAGAAGCATGGGGTGCTCTTAGCTGAAGAAAGTAAATCTAAATGGGCAGAAACTGACAGCGAAGAGTCAGAGCCAGAAACCTCATGCAGTTCCAGTGATGGTGAAGAGGAAGTGAAGTGTCTAATGGCTGGTGATACAGAAGTTGTAATGTCCGAGGATTTGATTATCGTAATTTGCTATGATATTAGTAAATTAAATAGATATAACTGTAAACGGGCCACTACGAGACCAGATTGGATAAAGAATATAAATTTCACCAATTTCGGGCAGAACTAGTGGCGCCCGAGCGGTAGAAAGTGACCGCCCGAGAGCCAATGTTCCATGGCATCACGTTCGGGCAGAAGCTGTGGCGCCCGGGCGGTAATTTATGACCGCCCGAGCGCCAGAATCTCGCATGGCGGGCAGAACCTTCCGCGCCCGGGCGGTAGATCTTTACCGCCCGAGCGCCGAGCTCGCGCTCGGGCGGTAAGTTTCGACCGCCCGAGCGCCAGCGAGCTTTAACAAACGCGAGCCACGTTTCGAATACATGCAAGTGGCGAGATATATATAAACAAAATTCCTCATAAATGATAAGATGAAAAACAAGAAAAGCTCCGAGAGGCTTTTGAAGTTCTTGCGCCGGTATTTCGCAATCCGTCTGTCTGATTTAAAATCCGACTTCGGTACCGTGTTCCTATCGTTGTAGGCTACACGTGGACGTAAGTTTTACTATGTTTTGGCATGTCTTGAAATTATGATGTTGTAGGAATCAGATATGATTCATATATGTTGTTTCGGACATATTAGACATCGTATAATTACAACCGGATTTAAGAACGGACACCGGATAGAATTGTTATGAATTTTAGAGTTGAATTGATTGGGTTTTGATACCAGATTTATACCATTATCAGTTATGAATTGGGGAAATTGATGTAATTGTTTATTATAGAGATTGTGCAGTTGAAATGATACTAAGATCAAGTAGTGACTTGGATAGGTGTTGATTAGATAAGAGATTGATAGATTTTGTGTCAACATTTCCATTTCAGATTCGTATTGTCAACCGTGACAGCAACTGTGCGACGAAACGTATAGTACATGTTTTGTTTGGGGAATCACGACTCAAATGAGATCACATTTGAGTTTCCCAACCAAAATCACATACTTGTTTTATTGTTCATACCTTGATATGATTATGATTGTTATAGATTTGTTTATAGAACCTGTATTCAAATCTTGCGATGCTTTGTTTACAGATCGTGTAGCATTGCATTATGCTTGTTTACAGATTGTGTATTCATGCATTAAGATAGGGCAGTCTGGAGATCAGGCAGACTACTAGATGTTCGGCGATATCTCAGCTTAGGGGAAGATCACCGCCCCTATTGTAGACGCGGATACAGAGCAGGCCGAAGTCTAGGAATAAGACGTACAGCACCTCGATTGGTAGGGTAGGTGACAGCCAGTGACGTCTTATTCACAACGGGATCCCTAGAGTTCTAGTCGAGTCGAGTCTAGACATGATTAGATTCGCATTGCATGATTTTATATGAATGACATTCATATCAGCATGTTTCATGTTTAGATTGTTTATATGCATGTTACATGTTTATACTGGGATTTGTTCTCACCGGTTTTCCGGCTGTTGTTATGTCTGTATGTGTGCATAACAACAGGTGGGGCAGGATCTGGGTCGAGACAGAGATGATCAGGATAGCGTGGTGATCTCGGGCGCAGCAGAGGACTAGTGGTTCTTTTGTTAGACTTGTACTACCGTTTGTTTATAGATGGTATTGAACAGTAGTTGTAAGAACAAGGCTTGTACTTCATGTTTATATTGTATGTTAAGCTAAGAATTATGTTTGTTTAGTTACATTTGATTTAATGTAAAAAGCAAAAAATTTGACCCACGTTTTTAATAACGATCCATTTAATCCCAAGAAAAAGAATTAGAGCCCGGGTCCCCACAACAGGTGGTATCAGAGCAGAGAGTTCCTTTAGACTGAGATAGGATAGAATGAGCGGGGTAGATCGAGTCTTCTTCCTTGCTTATGATGTGCTAGCATGATTATTGCTTTCCTATTACATGTTGTTTGTGTTTGATTTCTTTTAGCATGTGATAAATTGAATCAGAACTGATTCTAGATCAGAGGTAACTGACTAGAGGATGGCTGAGACAGTTGTATATATTGTATACTAATCCTTTGGATTATTAGATATGCCACCTAGAAGAGCAGCAGTGCCTCTACGACCATTAGCGCCAGAACAGGGGAGCACATCCGGAGATCCTATGGATGTTACGGCGACCCCTATGGAGACGTTGCTGAAGCGATTCCAGTCATTCCGACCCCCGACCTTAAAGGGTACCGAAAATGCAATTGAATGCGAAAGCTGGTTGGAGGATATCGAGATGTTATTCGAGTCTCTAGGGTACAGTGATGAGAAGAGAGTGAAGCTCATTGGCCATCAACTGCAAGACATTGCTAAACATTGGTGGTTGAATATCAAAAGAGCTTTAGAGCAGCGGGGTACCGAGATTACGTGGAAGGTATTCAAGACGGAATTCTATCAGCGTTTCTTTCCCATCTCTTATCGCAAGGATAAAGGTGCAGAATTTGCCAATCTGAGGCAAGGGCAATTGAACATTGAGGAGTACGTTGCCAAATTCTCTTCTTTGCTTCGTTTTGCACCCCATGTTTCAGGAAATGACGAGGCCATGGCGGATCAGTTTATAAATGGCCTGAATCCAGATATCTTTACGTTGGTCAATACTGGGAGACCCGATAATTTCTCGGATGCATTGAATCGTGCCAAAGGAGCTGAAGCAGGATTGCTTAGGCAACGGAGTGCTCCGTATGTTGCACCGAGTCCGAGACCGCCACTACCTCCATCCCAAGTTCCTCCTCTTCGATTCGAAAGTGGTGGCAGTAGTAGTGGACGCAAAGAACAGCTGAAGGCGAAGGGGAAACAGTTTAAGCGACCTGGGAGCAGTTCGTCCAGCTCCAGCGGATCAAGACAGACTGGTTTTGATCAAAGTTCAAGGACTTCAGGTGTCTACTGCAATTCTTGTGGAGGTAGGCATGCAACTGAACAGTGCCAGGGAGTTACAGGCCGATGCAACATTTGTAGGCAACCGGGGCATTTTGCCAAATTCTGTCCCCCAAAGGAGTGTACAGCCAGCCCAGAGTGGACGAGCATCCGGTTTAGTACCTCAGTTTGAGCGGCAGGCATCATCGGTTCACTCTTTTCAGCCTCCACCGGCACAGACTCAATCCAGAGGCCGAGGTAGTCAGACAGTGACTCAACCCCCGAGGCAACAGGCTCAAGTGTTTGCATTGACAGAAGAGCAAGCACAAGATGCACCAGATGATGTTATAGCAGGTAACTGCTCTCTTTATGGTTATCCTGCTTATATCTTGATAGCTACAGGTGCATCGCATACATTCATTTCAGAGCGATTTGCATTGTTGCATTCATTGCCTGTTGAGTCTTTGTTAGAGGTGGTATCTATTAATTCCCCGTTGGGAAGTGGATTGATATCTGTAACTACGGTTAGACATTGCATTCTACAGTTTGAGGGGCATGAGATTGACCTAGATTGTATAGTGTTGGGTCTAGCTGATTTTGACTGTATAGTGGGTATTGACATGCTAACAAAGTATAGAGCTACCGTGGATTGTTTCCACAAGATTGTCAGATTCAGACCCGAGATGACAGACGAGTGGAAATTCTACGGGAAGGGTTCCAGATCTCGGATTCCCTTGATTTCGGCTCTTACTATGAACAGATTGTTACAAAAAGGAGCAGATGGTTTCTTTATTTATGCTGTAGATATGCAGAAGTCGAGCCCGACATTGGCAGATATACCAATAGTGCGGGAATTTGCTGATATTTTTCCAGACGAAATCCCAGGATTACCTCCGGTTCGAGAGGTAGATTTTAGCATTGAACTTACACCAGGTACCGTCCCTATTTCGAGAGCTCCGTATAGGATGGCACCCATCGAACTAAAAGAATTGAAAGCACAATTAGAAGATCTTCTAGCCAAGGGATATATCAGACCTAGTGTATCTCCTTGGGGCGCTCCGGTGCTGTTTGTGCGGAAGAAAGATGGTTCGATGCGTTTATGTATTGATTACAGGCAACTGAACAAGGCAACGATCAAGAATAAATATCCTTTGCCTAGGATTGATGATTTATTTGATCAGTTGTAGGGATCCTCTGTGTATTCGAAGATTGATTTGCGTTCTGGGTATCATCAGCTCAGAGTTCGAGATATAGACATACCAAAGACAGCATTTCGAACCAGGTATGGACATTACGAATTTATTGTCATGCCTTTTGGTTTAACCAATGCTCCTGCGGTATTTATGGGCTTGATGAACCAAGTGTTTCAGAAATATTTGGATGAATTTGTGATTGGTTTCATCGATGATATTTTGGTGTATTCGAAGAACAGAAATGAGCATGCAGAGCATCTTAGAATTGTTTTGCAGACGTTGAGAAACGAGCGACTGTATGCTAAATTGTCAAAGTGTGAGTTTTGGCTGAATCGAGTTGTATTCTTGGGGCATATCATTTCTGGAGATGGTATTTCTGTAGATCCGAGTAAAGTTGAAGCTGTGATCAGTTGGTCGAGGCCGACTTCTGTACCAGAAATACGCAGTTTCATGGGCCTAGCCGGATACTATAGAAGATTTATCAAGGATTTCTCCAGTATTGCAAAGCCAATAACTCAATTGACGCAAAAGAATGCACCATTTGTTTGGTCAGAGGAGTGCGAGTTTAGCTTTCTAGAGTTGAAGAAAAGGCTGACCAGTGCTCCAGTACTGACGATACCTTCAGGTACGAGTGATTTCGTTGTATATTGTGATGCTTCTCATAGAGGTTTGGGATGTGTTCTTATGCAGCGAGGCCATGTGATCGCATACGCCTCGAGACAATTGAAGCCACATGAGGTACGATACCCCATTCATGATCTGGAATTGGCGGCTATCGTATTTGCATTAAAGATTTGGCGTCATTATCTCTACGGCGAAAAATTTGAGATATTTTCCGATCACAAGAGCCTAAAGTACCTATTCTCTCAATCAGAACTGAATATGAGGCAGCGTAGATGGCTTGATCTTCTGAAAGACTTTGACTGTGAAATCAAATATTATCCAGGGAAGTCAAATGCAGCAGCAGATGCCTTGAGTCGTAAGGTATGTTCTTTGTCCTTATCGACGATAGGTGTTAACAAGTTAGTTGAAAATTGCTGTACATCTGGATTAGAATTTGATACAGTTAGTAAGCCACTACGACTTTTTACGATCCAAGTTGAGCCCAATTTGATTATGAGGATCAAGGAAGCACAAAGAACCGATCAGAATGTGCAGAAATCAATCCAAATGGTCAGATCAGGGCATGTATCAGAATATCAGGTACGAGATCATGTGTTGTACGTGAATAACCGTCTAGTTGTGCCAGATGTTGCAGACTTGAGACAGCAGATTCTGACAGAGGCACATTGTAGTCGGTTCAGCATTCATCCTGGTGGCAGAAAGATGTATAATGACTTGAAGACACAATTCTGGTGGAAACAGATGAAGTCAGACATTGCAGAATATGTGTCTAAGTGTCTGAACTGCCAACAGGTAAAAGCGGAAAGAAAGAAGCCGGGAGGGTTACTTCAGAGTTTATCTATTCCAGAATGGAAATGGGATCACATTTCCATGGATTTCGTGACGAAGTTACCTAGATCATCCAAAGGCTGTGATGCGATTTGGGCCATTATTGATAGACTGACCAAATCTGCATGTTTCATCCCATACAGAATGACGTATAGACAGGATCAGATGGCGGAGATTTATATTCGAGAGGTAGTCAGATTGCATGGAGTGCCGAAGTCTATCGTATCAGATCGTGATCCACGATTCACTTCTGGCACAGTCTACAGCAGGCCTTAGGTACGACATTACACCTGAGTACTGCTTACCATCCTCAGACAGACGGACAGTCAGAACGGACTATCCAGACATTAGAGGATATGTTGAGAGCCGTCGTGCTAGATTTTGGCATTGGTTGGCAAGATTCCCTACCTCTTTGCGAATTCTCTTACAATAATAGCTATCAGACGAGTATCGAAATGGCACCGTTTGAGGCTTTATATGGCAAGAAGTGCAGATCTCCGCTATACTGGGATGACGTTTCAGAAGTACCAGAACTTGGGCCAGATATGATTCGTGACATGACCGAGAAGGTGAAACTCATTCAGAAGAGGATGAAGACAGCACAAGATCGACAAGCAAAGTACGCCAATATCAGACGTAGACCGTTAGTATTTGAGGCGGGAGATAGAGTATTTTTGAAGATTTCTCCATTCAGAGGCGTTGTTCGATTTGGCAAACGCGGGAAACTATCTCCTCGATATATTGGTCCTTACGAGATTCTTGAGAAAATTGGCGATCGAGCTTATCGACTTGCACTTCCTCCTTCTCTATCTGGGATACATGATGTCTTCCATGTATCAATGTTGCGTAAGTATATGCCAGATGTTTCTCATGTCATTCAACCTGACGAAGCGGAACTTGATCAAACTTTGAGCTACGTGGAACAACCGATACAGATCCTTGGTCGGAAAGAAAAGATGCTCAGAACGAAGAATATTCCACTTGTGAAAGTTCAGTGGAGTCGTCATGGCATCGAAGAAGCGACATGGGAGACAGAAGCAAATATGCGACAAAAATACCCCGAGATATTCTAAGGATGTAAGTATTAATCTAGATTTGATGTCATTACTTTGATGCTTACAATGATAGAATGATGTATGAGTTCGAGGACGAACTCTTATCTAAGAGGGGGAGAAATGTAATGTCCGAGGATTTGATTATCGTAATTTGCTATGAGATTAGTAAATTAAATAGATATAACTGTAAACGGGCCACTACGAGACCAGATTGGATAAAGAATATAAATTTCACCAATTTCGGGCAGAACTAGTGGCGCCCGAGCGGTAGAAAGTGACCGCCCGAGCGCCAATGTTCCATGGCATCACGTTCGGGCAGAAAGTGTGGCACCCGGGCGGTAATTTATGACCGCCCGAGCGCCAGAATCTCGCATGGCGGGCAGAACCTTCCGCGCCCGGGCGGTAGATCTTTACCGCCCGAGCGCCGAGCTCGCGCCCGGGCGGTAAGTTTCGACCGCCCGAGCGCCAGCGAGCTTTAACAAACGCGAGCCACGTTTCGAATACATGCAAGTGGCGAGATATATATAAACAAAATTCCTCATAAATGATAAGATGAAAAACAAGAAAAGCTCCGAGAGGCTTTTGAAGTTCTTGCGCCGGTATTTCGCAATCCGTCCGTCTGATTTAAAATCCGACTTCGGTACCGTGTTCCTATCGTTGTAGGCTACGCGTGGACGTAAGTTTTACTATGTTTTGGCATGTCTTGAAATTATGATGTTGTAGGAATCAGATATGATTCATATATGTTGTTTCGGACATATTAGACATCGTATAATTACAACCGGATTTAAGAACGGACACCGGATAGAATTGTTATGAATTTTAGAGTTGAATTGATTGGGTTTTGATACCAGATTTATACCATTATCAGTTATGAATTGGGGAAATTGATGTAATTGTTTATTATAGAGATTGTGCAGTTGAAATGATACTAAGATCAAGTAGTGACTTGGATAGGTGTTGATTAGATAAGAGATTGATAGATTTTGTGTCAACATTTCCATTTCAAATTCGTATTGTCAACCGTGACAGCAACTATGCGACGAAAGGTATAGTACATGTTTTGTTTGGGGAATCACGACTCAAATGAGATCACATTTGAGTTTCCCAACCAAAATCACATACTTGTTTTATTGTTCATACCTTGATATGATTATGATTGTTATAGATTTGTTTATAGAACTTGTATTCAAATCTTGCGATGCTTTGTTTACAGATCGTGTAGCATTGCATTATGCTTGTTTACAGATTGTGTATTCATGCATTAAGATAGGGCAGTCTGGAGATCAGGCAGACTACTAGATGTTCGGCGATATCTCAGCTTAGGGGAAGATCACCGCCCCTATTGTAGACGCGGATACAGAGCAGGCCGAAGTCTAGGAATAAGACGTACAGCACCTCGATTGGTAGGGTAGGTGACAGCCAGTGACGTCTTATTCACAACGGGATCCCTAGAGTTCTAGTCGAGTCGAGTCTAGACATGATTAGATTCGCATTGCATGATTTTATATGAATGACATTCATATCAGCATGTTTCATGTTTAGATTGTTTATATGCATGTTACATGTTTATACTGGGATTTGTTCTCACCGGTTTTCCGGCTGTTGTTATGTCTATATGTGTGCATAACAACAGGTGGGGCAGGATCTGGGTCGAGACAGAGATGATCAGGATAGCGTGGTGATCTCGGGCGCAGCAGAGGACTAGTGGTTCTTTTGTTAGACTTGTACTACCGTTTGTTTATAGATGGTATTGAACACTAGTTGTAAAAACAAGGCTTGTACTTCATGTTTATATTGTATGTTAAGCTAAGAATTATGTTTGTTTAGTTACATTTGATTTAATGTAAAAAGCAAAAAATTTGACCCACGTTTTTAATAACGATCCATAATCCCAAGAAAAAGAATTAGAGCCCGGGTCCCCACAGAAGTAGAGTCAAGAAGTCAACAGGTATTTGACTTCAGCTCAACTGATTTCACTAGAGAAGAACTCATTTCAACTCTTCATGACATGGTTAATGAGTACCACAAGCTTGCCTTATCTTTTGAAAAATCCAGAGCAAAGCAAACTTATCTCATAGACAACAAAACAAAAACTGATGAATCAGTTGATGTGTTGAGTCTAAAAGGGGAGAATGCTGAGCTCAATACTTAAAGAAGCAGGAATCAATCAATGATTCAGAAGTTGATGCTTGAAAATTCAAAGCAAACTTTGCTTATTCAGGCTTGGAACAAAGCATCTGTTGCATTAATTGAAATACAAAACTCACAGAAATCAGTTACTGATAAAACTAGTTTAGGGTTCAGTAAACAAGATCAAATGTCTTCCAATGTTACTCGACCAAAATTGAATATGGATAAAGAGAAATACATTCACTTTGTCCAATCAGTTGTGGTACAAGAACAAACTGAGCCAAGTAAACTGGTTGAACAACCTACTGAAAGTAATAACAAGGCTAGAAGATATGGTATTGGTTATAGACCAAAAGTTTTAACTGACTCACGCAGTCAGTCGTCAAAAAGATTCAGCAGAAATTATTCAAATGGCTACTCCAATTTCTATAACAACAAGCCAGTTCAAAAAAGATATCGGCTGAACAATCAGTTGAACAAAGCTAAATCACATGTTGTCTCATCTGCACACTACACACCAAGCACACACAAATCGAGAAAGACCATCTGGAATACAATAACTGGACAGTCAGTCAGACTCATCAAAGTACGGGTTCCTAAAGGACTAATCAGTTTTGGACCCAAATAGAAATGGGTACCAAAATTATATATTGTGTGTGATTGCAGGTAACAGGTACAAGAAAGGAATCAATCTGGTACTTGGATAGTGGATACTCACGACACATGACGGGAGATGCAAACTTGTTATCTCAACTGATCAAGTACACCGGATCAAACATCAGTTTTGGAGATAATTTGTTAGGATCGGTTATTGACTAAGGAGTGTTTAGAAAGGGGGGTTGAATAAACACTTCTAGAAATTTAAATGTTTTTCGAAAAAAGGTAGTTCAGTTTTGTTACAAACTGAATTGAGTATCCCGTCTGTCAATTATCAATCAGTTAAACTGAATAAGCAGTTGCGGAAAATAAACTGATTGAAAGATAGAATATCTAACTGGAAGTAAAAAGCTGAAGTAAAGACAACACAATATGTTTCTGGATGTTCGGAGAATTGAATAACTCCTACGTCACCCCTTCTATCACAAGGATAGGATATTCACTAAAAGACTTTGATCGAGTACAACGCTTGTACAGACCCACTTCAGTTAGGACTTATCTATTGCCTGAACTGAAACTCTTAGTATAATACAATGATCTCTGTAAGTAACTGAACTTAGCACTTATCGAGTTATCAATATTTCACAGTGCTAGATTGCTCAATATGTAGCCTTGATTGCTACGAATAGATCTGATAGGTGTGAGCAGAGATTTTTAACAGAGTAATGGCAAGTTTGAGATTGGTCAATCGTCTCATCTGTCAACTGCTCTTTAGTCATATTTATAGACTTATCTTTCAACGGTAATTTTGAATTCTCGTATCCGTTGATTGCCTCCTTATCATTTCTTGGACAGAGTTCTTGATTGCCGCTTCATCATTTATTGTAAGACGGCGTATTAATCTCAATAGCCGAAATACGTTTTTCTATTCAGTGCGGCTTTCCATATTCAGTTGCTGTCTGATATGTCTTTTTGTCTGTTGAATGATCTTTCCCGAGGTATCATCAGTTGAGAAGCTTTAATGTTTTCGGCTGAATGTTTTAACTGATCAGTTTGTGTCAACTGATTTTAGTTGAATGTTCAGCTGCCGAATATGCTTTCATGTATTAGTTGATTTTATGTTTTGTCAAACTCCAGAATTTAGTTTCCAACAATTTCCCCCTTTATGGTGTTTGACAAAACCAAGAGATTTAACTCAGCTCTTTGTTGATAATAGATTACGCAACTGAATCATAGAATATTTGGATTTCTTGTAGAAGTCTGAGAAACTGGTATCAGTTGAAAATAATAGCTTGATTAATTCTTCTTCTAATTCTTTATCATAACTGAATCATAAAATAACTGGTCAAATGATATCAGTTTCTTCAGCTGCTTTCCCCCTTTTTGTCAAATACATCCATCTTGTCAGATAGCTTGCGAATGTGAGAAGAGAGGACCACGACAGATGATGACATATTTTCAATAGCAGTAGTCATTGTGACTTGCAGTAGTTCAATTTTCCGAGACACAAGCGATTCCACATTGTTGACGCGTTGGTTAATCAATTCTTGAGTGGCAGTCAGACTGGACATGATACCTCTATTTTTCTGAATATCACCAACTGCAAAAGAGAGAGCAGTAACAGTAGATTGAATATCCTTCAGTCTTTTCAAGGATTCCTGATTTTCTTCCAATTTCAGACTGTGCGAAAGTTGTGTATTTTGAATTTTGGAAATGGCAGTAATGATTTGATTCATGTTGTCCTGCATATGTTGGACTTCTTCAAAAATGAGATCAAAATCTGCTGAAGATGGAGGATTGGATTGGAGAGAAGTTCTTGCATTACCCTTATCAAGTTCAGAAACGATCAAGGCTTGATCAGTTGAAACTATTTCAGTAGCATTTCGAACTGAAATATCATTAGCAGGGATTTCTGCTTGATCCTGAGATTGTGAGGAAGGATTTTGTTCAGTTGATGATGGCACAACCTGAACTGATGTCTCTTGGGAATGATCGATTGAGTCATCTGGCATTTCTGTTGGTATAACCTGATCAACAGATTGATCAGGTGGAACAATTTCCTCTGAAGGAATAGTGACCTCTGGATGGGTTTGATCAACAGAATGATCTACTTTATCATTAACTGGTTCACTAAGGTTGGATTCTTCTACCACGGCTTGAATTACTTCATCAATATGAGCGAAAGTCAACTCAGCTTCAGTATATAGTTGTTGTTCAATAGGAGGTGAAGAAAGCTTATCAGAAATTGGCTCTTCAGTTGGAACAAGAACTAAAGCTGATGATGGTTCTGTAGTGTTAGAGGGTGCTTCTTCAACTAGTTCCACATCATCATCTGAATCTTCTTGGTAGACTACTAGCTCTTGATCCAATTCCCAAAATTTGATCCGAGAAAGTAGACCTATAAGGTCAGTGTCAAGCTGAGTAATTACAGCTTGATCAGCATATGCAGTAGGACCAGTTGGCAAGTAATTGTTTTTAAGCTTAGCGACAAATTGAGCCAACTTCTTCGCTCTCATCTGATCAAAGAAATAACTTTTCCTCTCTAAGGCTTGAGCAATAGAGGCAGCTTTGACAGTTCGAAGAACAAAGGCCTCCAGCTTGATGAATTTTCGGAGCTCGGACTTTTCCTTCAGTTGCTTGGCAAAAACCTCAGTACGATAGCCTACCCAATCATCATAGGACTTAGTTTTTGCAGCAGCAAAACTATTCACCTTTCCCCATACAAGATCAATATGAGTCTGAATTGGGTTGGAGGGTCTGGGTTCTTCAATCAATTTCCCTTTCCCTTTATCAGTACTCATGATATGAGGAATTTCCAGTCCAGTTCGAGTTGATTCAATTTGTTCTACAAATTTTATTCCTTTGGGTCTGGCAGGTGCTACACCAATTGGTCGAGGTATTTGAGTAACAGGAACCTGGGTCCTAACTGATTTCTTTATGGTACTTACTGAATCAGCTTGTGGGATAATCTGTAGAGGAACTGCTTCTATAGGCTGCTGATCAGTAAAGGAAATCATTTTGTCAGTAGAAATGGATACCTCAGAAGTAGTTTTAACCCTTTGAGTTCTTGGCTTTTTCGCAATTTGAGGTGATGATGTCTTTTCTGACTCTGATGGACTCAAAATCAACTTCCTTTTGGCAGCCTTCAGTTGAGCTAACGTTTTGGTTTTCTTGACTGATTTGGTAGTCGCCTGATCAATTACAATCTCCTTCTTAATGTTGACGAATTTGGCAGGAGAAATGTCCAGGTTGATTTTTGGTGGCATAGTGTTCTTTGCATTGAACACCTTGAATTTCGATAATCTTTCAGAATCAGCATCCACTAAACCTTTTACTTTCAAAAGATAACTGATTTGTACGGCAAAACCCTTGGATTGTTTTGACGACAAAAACATATTCTTCAGTATGTTGAAGATGAGTCGTTTCCAGTTGAATTTTTGATCAGTCATAATAGTAGTAATCGCTTGAAACTTTTCCAATGTAAGTGCAGCAAATGATCCTGCTTTTGCTAAGAGTCCTTTAGCAATTATATCAGCAAGCAACTGAATTTCATGTTTCAGTTCCTTCTTAGGATCGGAAACTTTAATTTTCCGTCCATCAGCAGATAAAAGGATTTGCATTTCATCAATATCAGATGCTTTGACATCCGAAAGTTGTGCTAATCCGTCACAAGGTAAAGAAAATAATTCCCCAAAAGAATCTTCGGATATAGTCAGCAACTGATCATTAACAGTAGAATTTATGATACCTTCTGAGTCAACTTTGCCAGAGGAATAGAACTCTTGAAGTTCTTTTAGATATATATCCTGCGATGATTGTCCCAGAAATGTTCTCAGACCAGCATTTTCGAGTTTTTGAAACACCTTTTTGACCTCATCATCTCCGAAAGATAAAACGGATCCAAAATTGATTGTCATAGCATTAAGCATGTAAGCGGGAATCTGAGTCGTCATTTCGTACTGGGTGATTTGCTGAAAGAGAAATTTAGAGAAGATATTTGTTCTTACTTTCGGCAGTTTGTGAAAAAGTAGAACTGAAATGAAGCGGGCAATTGTACATATGTTCGTGACTATTCAAATTTTTGGACACGTGCCAGTCCGTAAATAATTTGTGTTTTTCAAAAAATAATGTACGCGTGCCATGTGTGAGCAATTTTGAGCGGTTAAAAACGTGTACACGTTGTAAACTTAAATTCATCATGATTTAGCAGATAGTCACGTCATTTGATTTGGAATATAATAGGTTTACTTTATTAACTTTGATGAGAAGATTACTAGAATTTTCAACTGAACGATCAGTTAGGAAAAACTGAGTCCTTTCAGTTAGGAATTCACTAATAACTGTCTTCTCAGTTAATCTCTTAGACCATCATTCCCCCTAAATAAATGCATTAAAGAAAAATGACGGCAATAGACAGTAATGATTAAAGACGAGTATAGTGCTTGGCATATCAATCGTCACAGAGAGAAGCGTCCTTTCGTTTTCCTTGTCCTTGCCTATAAATAAGACTGAAAAGTTAGTCACAAGTATCAGCAGAAAAGTTTTAAGAAGAAATGGCAGGAGCAAGTAGTTCAAGCGTCGTTCCAGTTTCACTTGAGGCACAAAAAGCTGCGATAGAAGACAAGGTCTTCTATGCTAGTCTTCCCTACTGGGAAGAATTACAGGAGCTGGAGCTCCTGTACAACTCAGGAAGGGTCACCACCTTTAGGCGGATGGCCCAGTTGAGAGAAGTGCGTGAGCACTTAAAAATTTCTGCAGAGGTGGATGCCTTCAAGGAGGGCCACCTTTATGAATTGATGTTGCGTAAGGAGTTGGAGACTCTTAACAGCATCGCATCTTCACATAGTTTCTGCAAAACTTCTTCCCCAGCACTAGCTGCTTGGATGAACATGTGGATAGCTAGTGTGAAGGAAACTTATGATCATGTAATCCTATCAAATATTTATGGATGAATGAAATATTTATTTTGATTAATGTGTCATTTTATTTTGTTTTTGTGCACAATGATCTGCGATGAGATATAAACACTTAAACGCTAACTGATATCAGTTGTGATAAACAAATAAACTGATAAAGGATTAATTTTAATAAGTTGGTTATAATATTCAAACTAATATGAGTTATTAATAATTAACTCATAATTAAAAATCCTTGGTAAATAGGAAAGACATATTTAATGACTTAAAACTCTTCGGCTTCTTCATTTTCCTATAAATAGTGATCACAATGGGATATATTATCAGTAAAACTTTCAATATGTCTGATTCTGATACAGGCAGTAGCACTCATGTTCATGTGACTGATCAGTCAGCCCCTCGTTTAGCTGAAATTAAAAGAAAAATGGAGAAATATGTCTTTCAAAAGGTACTGACAACCTGGGAAAAAATTCAAGAGTTGAAGAATGTGAGTGACAGTGGTGTCATTCCTACTCGTGCTCAGGAAAGGAGAGCACTGAAATATCTTGCTCGTTTTGAGGTTAGCCATGTTAGAGAGTTGGTGGAGGATAAATGTCTTTTAGAGGCACTGCTGTGGAAGGAATGGCATGTTGTTGATAAAATTTCGAAGTCTAGAGCATTTGCCAGAGTTCGGATCTATGAGTTGAATGATTGGGTTAGAGCATGGCTAGATACAGTTGGATCTATGATTTCTTCTGTAAATTGGGAACGTTGGTATTCTTAATGAAATATTATTCTTAATTTATTGTGTTCTTATTTTCTGTTTTTAATTCTGTTGAAGAAGTTATATTTCTAATAATATTTAAGATAAATCAATTAAACCAAGAATGTTTCGAAAATAAGAAAACTTAGCCTCTGGTAGTGGTTTTGTGAAGATTTCTGCTGCTTGTTGTTCCGTTGAGACATACTCCAATCTGATGTTCTTCTTCAGTGCATGATCCCTGATGAAGTGATGTCTGACATCTATGTGTTTGGTTATGGAGTGAAGAACTGGGTTATATGTTATAACGATTGTACTTGTGTTGTCACAGAATATCGGTGACTCCTTTGCATCGACACCATAATCTTTCAGTTGTTGCTGAATCCAAAGCAGTTGTGCACAGCAGCTTCCAGCAGCAAGATATTCTGCTTCAGTTGTGGAAGTTGCTATGGATGTTTGCTTTTTACTGAACCAAGAGATCAGTCTGTCTCCTAGAAACTGACATGATTCACTTGTGCTTTTTCGATCAAGCTTGCATCCTGCATAATCTGCATCTGAATAGCCAACTAAATTGAAAGATGAGTCTTTAGAGTACCATAAACCAACATTTTCCGTGCCCTTAAGATATCTCAAGATACGTTTGGCCGCAGAAAAATGTGATTGCTTAGGGTTAGCTTGAAATCTTGCACATATACAAACAGCAAACATAATATCAGGACGACTAGCAGTTAGGTACAATAAAGAACCTATTAAACCTCTGTAAAGTGTCGTCTCAACTGATATTCTCCCTTGATCAGTATCTAATTTAACTGATGAGCTCATTGGAGTACTTGCTGTTGAACAAGATTCCATGCCAAATTTCTTCAGCAATTCCTTGGTATATTTTGTTTGACTAATAAATGTTCCTGAATCCAGTTGCTTCACTTGTAAACCAAGAAAGAATGTCAGCTCACCCATCATGCTCATCTCGAACTTTTCCTGCATCAACTTAGCAAATTTCTTGCATAGTTTGGGGTTAGTTGACCCAAATATAATATCATCAACGTAGATTTGAACAAGTAAGATATGATCATTTTTCGAGAATTTAAACAAAGTCTTATCAACTGATCCAACAGTAAAATCATGATCAGTTAGGAATTTTGATAGGGTTTCATACCAAGCTCGTGGAGCTTGTTTGAGACCATACAATGCCTTGTTCAAATAATAAACATGATCAGGGAAATTATGATTGATAAAACCTGGAGGTTGTTCAACGTAGACTTCTTCCTGCAATTTGCCATTTAGGAATGCACTTTTCACATCCATTTGATAGACTTTAAAGTTCTTGAAAGATGCATAAGCAAGAAATATTCTGATTGCCTCCCTGTCTTGCAACTGGTACAAATGTCTCATCATAATCTATCCCTTCTTCTTGTCTATAGCCTTGTGCTACGAGCCTTGCTTTTTTGCGCACAACTGAACCGTCTTCGTTCAGTTTGTTCCTGTATACCCACTTTGTACCTATAACAGTTTTAGAAACTGGTCTTGGAACTAAGTTGCAGACATTGTTATGAACAAACTGATTTAGCTCTTCTTGCATTGCATTAATCCAATTAGGGTCAGCAAGAGCTTCGTCAGTTTTATTTGGTTCTAATTGAGATACAAAAGCTGAATGAATAAATAGATTGAGCACCTGATTTCTGGTTCTTACTGGATCAGATGGGTTACCTATTACCAGTTCTGGAGGGTGTGATTTCTTCCATCTAAATTCAGCATTTGTTGCTTCACAGCCAGCAAATTCTTCGTTGGGTAACTGAATGTTTTCAGTTTCAGTTGGAACTGATTCAGTTGATAATTGATTTCCATTAGTTTGCTCCATCAACTGATTGTCAATATTTGCTTCCAATTCAGCTGGTTGATCCAATATCTCAGGTTCAGGTGTATGAAAGATATTCTGATTATTACGATCTTCGTCTGAGTCATCATCTTCCAGACTGATATCTGTAAAACGATCAGCTAGCTCAACTTGATCAGTTGGCTTATCGATTAGTGCAGTTTCATCAAAATCAACGTGTGCAGATTCTTCAACATTCAAAGTTTTCTTATTAAATACTCTGTAAGCTATGCTAACTGATGAATATCCAAGGAATATTCCTTCTGCAGATTTGACATCGAATGCTTTTAGATAATTTTTACCATTGTTATGAATAAAGCATCTACAGCCAAATATTTTGAAGTAAGTGATTATGCTTTTTCTTCCATGCCAGATCTCATATGGTGTTTTCTTGTGATTTTTATTAATCATTGATCTGTTCTGAGTGTAGCATGCAGTGTTTACTGCTTCTGCCCAAAATCTTTGAGAAATACCTGAATCAGCAAGCATCGTTCTAGCAGCTTCCTTAAGAGTCCGATTCCTTCTCTCAGCTACACCGTTTTGCTGAGGTGTCCTTGCTACTGAGAACTCATGCTTGATTTCAGTATTTTCTAAAAAGTTTGAAAGTGTTTGATTGATGAATTCAGTTCCTCGATCAGATCTGATTCGATCAATCCCAACTGATTTTTCATTTAAAAGTCTTTTGAAAAGTTTAATCAGTTGTGCAGCAGTATGGTCTTTGGATTTGAGAAATATAACCCAAGTAAATCTTGAAAAGTCATCTACGACCACTAAGGTGTATTTCATTCCCCCTAAGCTCATGATTGGTATTGGACCAAAGAGATCCATGTGCAATAATTCTAAGCATCGGGATGAAGATTTACAGCCTTTGTTTTTGAAAGAGGATCGAACTTGTTTTCCATACTGACATGCTGAACAAAGTTTTTCTTTTGAAAAATTTATTTTGGGCAAACCAGTTACAAGTTCATGCTTACTCAGATAAGCAATAGATTTAAAATTTAAATGATTTAACCGTTTATGCCACAACCAGTTTTGAGATGATTTAGACGCAATAAAGCATACTGGTGTATAAGGTTGATCATTCCAACTGACTTTGTAAGTGTTTCCACACCTTTTGCCAGTTAGAATAATCTCTTCAGTTGAGTTTTTGACCGAACAAGAGTGTTTGTCAAACTGAACTGAGAATCCATTATCGCATAACTGACTAATGCTTATCAGATTATACTTAAGATTCTCGACTAATAAAATATCATTGATGGTGAAGTTACCATGGATAAGCTTACCCTTACCCACAGTTTTACCTTTGGAATTATCCCCAAAACTGATGTTTGGACCATTGTATTTGACCAGTTGTGACAATAAGTTTGAATCTCCTGTCATGTGTCGTGAACATCCACTGTCCAGATACCATATTGATCCAATACTTGTTCCTGTTGCCTGCTCGCAGCTTGATTGATCTTCTAGGTTATCTGCCATTAGACATGTTACTTCTTCCTCATCCTCACTTGAACTGCAAGAGCTTTCTGGATCTGACTCTTCGCTGTCAGTTTCTGCCCATTTGGCTTTGCTGTCTTCAGCTAGAAGTACTTCATGTCTCTTCTTGTAAGGCTTCTTTTCGTCTTTAGACCTTCTTTTGTGCTCATACATCTTTTTCTTTCTTTCAGTTGAGATTTGATTATCCGTTTTAGGCTTTGGACAGTTGGCAATAAAGTGACCGGATTTCCACAGTTGAAACATACATTAGTCTCTTCTCTGGAGTTGTTTCTTTGGTAGTTTTTCTGAAAATTTCCTTGATTTTTCCTCATGAATCTTCCAAATTTCTTAATGAATAGAGACATGGCATCATTGCTCAGCTGATCAGCAGTTTTCTCAACTGGACCAGTTGATTCATTTCTAACAGCAGTCAAGGCAGTAGTTGCTGCTGGAGTAGATGGTTCTCCTTCTCGAGTTTGAAGTTCAAACTCATATGCTTTTAGATCTGCAAATAAATCATGAAGTTCAACTTTGTTAAGATCTTTGGATTCCCTCATTGCCATAGTTTTGACATCCCATTCTTTGGGAAGTCCTCTGATTACTTTCAACGCTACTTCTTTATTTGTATACACTTTTCCAAGTGTATTTAGTTCGTTGATGATACAGCTTGTTCTTTCATCATACTCATCCATTGTTTCTCCCATCTTCATTCTGATGTTGTCGAACTTCTGCATAGCAACTGAAAGTTTGTTTTATTTTGTTTGATCATTTCCTTAACAAAGTTGAATTAACTTCTCCCAAATTTCTTTGGCGGTTTTGCACATTTTGATCTTACTGAACGTTACTTTGTCCAGTGTCTTATACAATATGTCTTTTGCAACGTTGTCTAGATTTGCCTTTCTTTTGTCCTCTGTAGTCCACTCATCTCGAGGCTTTTCAATTCGGTGAGGTGCCCCTTCAATAATAGCAACAGCTGTGTTTGCTTTCAAAATTTTCATGGGTCCGTCAGTTATGACGTACCACATGTCATCGTCTTGTGCAGCTAGATGAGCCTGCATTCTGATTTTCCAATCATCAAAATCTTCCTTGGAGAACATTGGAATCTTATTGATTGAAGACATAGTGATTAGATTGAAGATAGATAATCTTTGACAGGATATGCCGAGCTCTGATACCACTTGTTAGGATCGGTTATTGACTAAGGAGTGTTTAGAAGGGGGGGTTGAATAAACACTTCTAGAAATTTAAATGTTTTTCGAAAAAAGGTAGTTCAGTTTTGTTACAAACTGAACTGAGTATCCCGTCTGTCAATTATCAATCAGTTAAACTGAATAAGCAGTTGCGGAAAATAAACTGATTGAAAGATAGAATATCTAACTGGAAGTAAAAAGCTAAAGTAAAGACAACACAATATGTTTCTGGATGTTCGGAGAATTGAATAACTCCTACGTCACCCCTTCTATCACAAGGATAGGATATTCACTAAAAGACTTTGATCGAGTACAACGCTTGTACAGACCAACTTCAGTTAGGACTTATCTATTGCCTGAACTGAAACTCTTAGTATAATACAATGATCTCTGTAAGTAACTGAACTTAGCACTTATCGAGTTATCAATATTTCATAGTGCTAGATTGCTCAATATGTAGCCTTGATTGCTACGAATAGATCTGATAGGTGTGAGCAGAGATTTTTAACAGAGTAATGGCAAGTTTGAGATTGGTCAATCGTCTCATCTGTCAACTGCTCTTTAGTCATATTTATAGACTTATCTTTCAACGGTAATTTTGAATTCTCGTATCCATTGATTGCCTCCTTATCATTTCTTGGACAGAGTTCTTGATTGCCGCTTCATCATTTATTGTAAGATGGCGTATTAATCTCAATAGCCGAAATACGTTTTTCTATGCAGTGCAGCTTTCCATATTCAGTTGTTGTCTGATATGTCTTTTTGTCTGTTGAATGATCTTTCCCGAGGTATCATCAGTTGAGAAGCTTTAATGTTTTCGGCTGAATGTTTTAACTGATCAGTTCTCAACTGATCAGTTTGTGTCAACTGATTTTAGTTGAATGTTCAGCTGCCGAATATGCTTTCATGTATTAGTTGATTTTATGTTTTGTCAAACTCCAGAATTTAGTTTCCAACATAATTCAAAAGGTAAAACTGTGGGTAAGGGTAAGCTTTTCCATGGTAACTTTATCATTAATGATATTTTATTAGTTGAGAATCTCAGGTATAATCTGATTAGCATCAGTCAGTTATGCGATAATGGATTCTCAGTTCAGTTTGACAAACATTCTTTTTCAGTCAGAGACGCAACTGATGAGGTCATCCTAACTGGCAAACGGTGTGGAAACACTTACAAAGTCAGTTGGAATGATCAACCTTATGCACCAGTATGTTTTATTGCTTCAAAATCTGCTATAAACTGGTTGTGGCATAAGAGATTTAACCACCTGAAATTTAAATCTATTGCATATCTGAGTAATCACGATCTTGTCACTGGTTTGCCCAAAATGGATTTTACCAAAGATAAAATTTGTTCAGCATGTCAGTTTGGTAAACAATTAAAATCTTCTTTTAAAAACAAGGGCCGCAAATCTTCTTCTCGATGCTTAGAGTTGTTACATATGGATCTATTTGGCCCAATACCAGTCATGAGCTTAGGGGGGATGAAATAAACCTTGGTGGTTGTGGATGATTTTTCAAGATTTACTTGGGTTATTTTTCTCAAATCCAAAGACCAAACTGCTGAACAACTGATCAAGCTTTTCAAAAGACTATTAAAGGAGAAATCAGTTGGAATTGATAGAATCAGATCCGATTGAGGAACTGAATTCATCAATCAAATTCTTCAATTTTTTTAAAAAATGTTGGAATTAAGCATGAGCTCTCAGCAGCTAGAACTCCTCAGCAAAATGGTGTAGCTGAGAGGAGAAATCGGACCCTTAAAGAAGCTGCTAGAACAATGCTTGCTGATTCTGGTATTTCTCAAAGGTTTTGGGCAGAGACAGTAAACACTGTGTGTTATACTCAGAACAGATCGATGATTAATAAAAATCATTTGAAAACTCCATATGAGATCTGGCATGAACAAAAAAGTGTGGTTTCTTACTTCAAAATATTCGACTGCAGATGTTTTATTCTTAACAATGGAAAAAATTATTTAAAAGCCTTTGATGTTAAATCTGTAAAGGGAATATTTCTGAGATATTCTTCAGTCAGCAAAGCTTATAGAGTTTTTAACAAGATCACACTAAATGTTGAAGAGTCTATACATGTTGTTTTTTTATGAAACTGTACTAACTGATAAGCCAACTGATCCAGTTGAACTAGTTGATCGATTTACAGATATCAGTTTGGAGGATAATCATGAAGAAGAAAATCATATCAATCGAAACATCCTTCACTCACCTGAACCTGAAATTCTGGATCAATCAGTTGAATAGAAAGTAGTTCCTGAAAGTCAGTTGGCAGAGCAAAGAAATGATATTCAGTTACCAAATGAAATAGCTCCAACTGAAACTGAAAACATTCAATCGCCTGCAGAAGTAGTTGCTGATACAGAAGCAACAGACGCCCAACTCAAATGGAAAAATAACATCCTCCAGAATTGGTGATAGGTAATCCATCTGAATCGGTAAGAACGAGAAATCAAATGCTCAATTTATTTATTCATTCAGCTTTTGTATTGCTATTGGAACCGAAGAAAACTGATCAAGCTCTTGAAGATCCAAACTGGACAAATGTAATGCAAGAGGAGCTGAATCAGTTTACCGATAACAATGTCTGGAACCTAGTTCCAAGACCAGTTTCAAAAACTGTTATAGGTACAAAATGGGTGTACATGAATAAACTGAACAAAAATAGTTCAGTTGTGCGCAACAAAGCGAGACTGGTAGCACAAGGATACAGGCAAGAAGAAGAAATTGACTAGGATGAAACATATGCACCAGTTGCAAGACTGGAAGCTATCAAAATATTCCTTGCCTATGCATCGTTCAATAATTTCAAAGTCTACCAGATGGACGTAAAGAGTGCATTCCTGAATGGTCAGTTACAAGAAGAAGTCTATGTTGAACAACCTTCAGGTTTCATCAATCATCATTTTCCTGATCATGTCTACCATTTGAACAACGCCTTATATGGTCTTAAATAAGCTCCAAGAGCTTGGTATGAAACTCTTTCAAAATTTATAACTGATCACGATTTTCTGTTGGATCGGTTGATAGGAAATTGTTCAAATTTTCAAAGAATGATCACATTTTACTTGTTCAGATTTATGTTGATGACATTATATATGGGCCAACTAACCCCATATTATGCGAGAAATTTTCTAAGTTGATGCAGGATAAATTTGATATGAGCATGATGGGTGCACTGACATTTTTTCTTGGACTACAAGTGAAGCAACTGGAGACAGGCATTTTTATCAGTCAGACTAAATACACAAATGAGTTGCTGAAGAAATTTTGCTGGAATCGTGTTCAGTTGCAAGTACTCCCATGAGTTCATCAGTTAAACTGGACACTGATCAAGGGGGAATATCGTTGAGGCGACACTTTACAGAGGTTTAATAGGTTCATTATTGTACCTAACTGCTAGTCATCCTGATATTGTATTTTATGTCTGTATGTGTTCTATATTTCAAGCAAACCTTAAGAAATCACATTTTTCAGCTGCCAAACGTATATTAAAATATCTGAAAGGCACTCAAAATGTTGGGTTATGGTATTCTAAAGACTCCTCTGTCAATCTAGTTGGATATTCAAATGCAGATTATGCAGGATGTAAGCTTGATCGTAAAAGTACAAGTGGATCATGTTAGTTTCTAGGAGACAGACTAATCTCTTGGTTCAGCAAGAAGCAGACATCCATTGCTACTTCCAGAACTGAAGCAGAATATCTTGCTGCTGGGATTTGCTGTGCTCAACTGCTCTGGATTCAGCAACAACTGAAAGACTATGGAGTTATTGCCAAAGAATCGCCCATATTTGTGACAATACAAGCACGATTGCTATTACCTACAACCCAGTTCTTCACTCAAGGACCAAGCACATAGATGTCAGGCATCACTTTATCAGAGATCATGCCTTGAAGAAGGACAGAATACTGGAATATGTCTCAACTGAACAACAAGCAGCTGACATTTCACCAAACCATTTCCCGAGACTAAGTTTTCTCACTTTCGCAATATACTTGGATTAATTGATTAATCCTAATCAGTTTTACTGCTAATATATCATTTGTTAATTAATTTGTGTCATCTATCAGTTCTTAATTTCTAACTGATGTCAGCTTTGTCAGTTTGTTATTTGTCAGCTTTTATGTTCAGTTCCTGATTTACTTATCAACTGTTGAGATTAATTCTTGCAGGAAGATAAAAGATAAAGATAAACTAGATAAATATTTTATTCATTTAAAGAAATAAGCACGAAGTACAGTGAAATGTTCTTCCTCAACAGCAGACCTCCACTTGGCCAACCAACTGGTTAAAACTCCGATGGAAGTCTTAAGGAAGCTATCTGATTAAGCAATTTGTTCTAGGATCTTCCTTTCCTTCTGGAACATTAGTGGGTAGACACCTTCATCTGTGAAGATGTCCATCTCACCAGCAACGTGCAAGCGCTGCCAATATTTTTTCATTTTTGCCACCACTTTGGGGGTGGTAGCCGCTCCACACTCATGGAGGAACTGGAGTTCTTGAAGCTCTTCCCAGTATCGGAGAATTTTGTGGAAGACTTCATCTTGAAAGGATCGGTTAAACGGATAAAAAGAGTTTAGAAGGGGGGTTGAATAAACACTTCACGAATTTTATATTCTCTTTGAAGATTTGGATTCAGTTCTGTTACAAACTGACTCTAGGTATCGCGTCAGTCAATTACAATCAGTTAAACTGAAGAAAACAGTTGCGGAATACGAACTGACTGAAAGATAGAATATCTAACTGAAATATAATAAATGAATTAAAAGAACACAATTGTTTCTGGATGTTCGGAGACTTGAATAACTCCTACATCACCCCTTCTATCACGAAAATAGGATATCCACTAAAAGACTTTGATAAATACAAGATTTGTACTGACCCACTTCAGTTTGGACTTATCACTGCCAAACCTGAAACTCTTAGTTACAAAACGCTTTTACAGTCCTTGACTGATTTTAGCACAACTTAACGAATTAGCAGATATTACAAAGTGCTAGCAAGCTCAAATGTATAGCCTGAATGCTACTGATATAACAAGTAAGCGAGAGCTTTCGATAGTTGAATGCAAGTAAAGAATTTTGCAGCGTAACAGCAAGCTTCAAAGAGATTCGAATTATGTTTTTGGTTGCATTGCTTCCCAGCTGCTCTCTTCAACTATTTATAAGCATTCATTTCAACGGTAACATTAACTGATGTTTGAATATTATATCCGTTGATATGCCTCGTCGTTATTCTTCTGACAACCGTACTCTGTGACCTCTGAAATGCGGCGTCCCACTAATAGTTGCAGACTATAGTGGTACTATCTATCGGTTGATAATGACGTGTTCAGATGAATTAATCAGCTGCTGGGTAATTAGCTGGTGAGGAGAATAACTGAGGTGCGTTTCAGTTGCGTAGATCAGTTTGCTATATTCAGTTTTTGAGTTCAGTTTACTAGATACAGTTGGTTCGCATAATCAGTTGGCAATTTGTCAAACGCCATAATTTTGTTTCCAACAATTTCCCCCTTTAAGGTGTTTGACAAAACTAAGCACAAAATAACTGAACAACTGAACTCATCGTAGATAACATAAAAGTTTTGATATAGAATTGAGTAACAAACAATGACTCAGAGATTGCTCTTCTTTTGTTGATCTAGCAGCTCTTTAATCTCTTCCCCCTTTTTGTCAAATAAACCCATCTTAATAGATAATTGCCGAACATCGGTTGATAAGATATCGACCGAAGTGGATATGCTAGAAACGGCAGAGAGCATAGTGGTTTGCAACGAGTCTATTTTTATTGTTACAAGCGTCTCCATATTTTCAACTCGTTTGCTGATGACGTCTTGAGTGATGGAGAGACTCTGAGCCAAGCCTTTGTTCTTTTGAATTGCGTCCACTGACTGAGAAAGAGAGGTCAAGGCTTCTTGAATAGCTGTCAGTTTCGCTGAGTTCAATGCTTCAGAATGTTCTAGCTTCAGAGAATGTTCTAGTTGAGTATGCTGAATTCTGTACAAATCATTAATCACTCTGTGTATATGATGTTTAATGTCCTGAATCTCTTCAAGAACAAAATCAAGATCTTTGGCAGAAGGAGGATTGGGCTGATCCGACGCTCCAGTTCCCTGAGAGAGTTGATCAAAAAGCACCATGGTTCTTCCAGATATGATTGTTTCAGCAATAGTCGATGCTGGAACATTTGTTTCAGTGACTTCCGCTTGGACCAGATGAGGTGAAGACTGAGGTTGATCAGCAATTGAGCTTTCCTGTTGAATGTGAGAGATCGTAGGGTCTTCAACTAGAAGGTCATGAACTGATGCTTCTGCCTGATGATCAACTGAGATTCGTGCTGTCACAACAGTTGGAGAATTTTCAGAAGTAGTTAATAAAGCCTCTAGATTCTCAGTAGTTTGGTGATCTGGTGATTGAACTGACATCAAAGCTTGATCATTTGGTTCAGTAATGACTGCTTTAACTGGCTCTTCCGTTAAGATAGGATTCTCTTCAACTGCTTGATCAGTGGAGTGATCAACTGACAGAGGTTCATCGTTGGAAGCTTCTTGAACTACTGATTGAATAATTTCTTCAATATTAGCTAGTGTCAATTTAGCTTCTGAATGCATCTTGGGATCATCAATAGGAGGTGATGACAAGGATGAAGGTGGAGCAATTGAAGATGAGGAGACATCTGCTTTCTGAGAAAGGGTAGCAATCAAGTCCTTATCAGGCTTTCCAGCTGATGGTTCAGCTAGTTCTTCAGTCACACTTTCTTGAGAAAATGTTGGGATGATCAATTCTTGATCCATTTCCCACTGTTTAATATTTGCTTGAAGTCCAATCAAATCTGTTTCCAGTTGTGCATACACTGCTTTATCATTGAATGCAGTTGGACTTGTGGGATTGAAATTTTGCCGAAGCTCAGTAACAATCTGCTGCAGCTTCTTTTCTCTTGAAAGGTCAAAGAAATACCTCTTCCTCTGCAAAGCTTGACAAATTGAAGAAGCTTTGACCATCTTCAGCACTATTCTTTCCAGAGCAATAAATATTTTCAGCTTAGATTTTTTGTGTAGGTCCTTGGCAAAAACATTAACTCTGAAATGTACCCATTCTTCAAAAACTTGGAGTTTCTCTTCAGCAAATTTATTGACCTCTTGCCAAATTAGATCAATGTGGGTTTGAATGGCATTCGAAGGTCTGGGTTCGTCTTGTATTATACCTTTGCCCTTGGAGTCAGTCAAGATATGAGGAATGGTTAATCCAGACGTAGTTACATCAATCTTCTCTCTGAGCACAACTCATGTTGGTCTGGAAAATGGTAAAGGAGAGTAAGGAGAGATACTAATAAGTGGAGCTTTCACTCCAGCAAGTCTGGTTTTATCACTAGATTTAGTGACTATACTCTTCGGTGGAATGGTGAACAAGGGTAACTAATCCTCAGTTGAGGACTCAGTGGGAATTGCCTTCAATGGAATAGCCTGAATTGGCTGTCGAGCTCCTGATTTTATCACTCTATCAGTTGGTATGACTTCAACTGCAGCAATAGGTTTGGTTTTCAGTGTCCGTGGTTTCTTGACAATTGGAGGAGATGGGGTCTTCTCTACATCAGAATCACTGATAAGCAGTTTGCGCTTTGAAGTCTTCTTCTGTGCTAGAGTCTTGGCAATCTTAACTGATTTAGGAGCAGCCTGCTGCATCCCAATATCTGTTTTGATCTTAATAAATTTTTCAGGAGAGATGTCCAACTTCGTTTTTGGTGGCAAAATATTCTTGGCATTGAACACTTTGAATTTAGATAATCTCTCTGAATCATCAGACACTCACCCTTTGAATTTCATCAAATAGCTCAACTGTATTGCAAAACCTTTAGACTGATTGGTGGAAGAGAACATATTCTTCAAGATGTTGAAAAGAAGGTGCTTCCAGTTGAGTCTTCGTCCAGCCATGATGACAGTAATGGCTTGAAATTTCTCCAAATTCAAAGCAGCAAAGGATCCTGCCTTTGCCAATAGCCCCTTGGCTACAATGTCGGCCATTAACTGAACCTCATGCTTCAGCTCCTTCTTTGGATCGGAAACATTGATTTTCCTTCCATCAGCAGAAAGTAAGGTTTGCATCTCTTCGACATCAGATGTTTTGACATCAGCAAGTTGTGCTAACCCATTAGAAGGCAACAAAAATAATTCTCCAAGAGAATCTTCAAAGATGGTTAACATGTGATTGTTGACAGTAGAGATGATGCTTCCATCGGAGTTGATAAATCCAGTTGAGTAGAAATCCTGAAGTTCCTTCGGATAGATCTCTTGTGAGAATTGCCCTAAGAAAGTTTTCAATCCTGCTGATTCAAGCTTCAGAAAGACATTTTCACATCGGCTTCTCCGATTGATAAGGCCGACTCAAAATTGATGGCCATAGCGTTCAATAAGTGTGCTGGAATTTGATTTGTCATTTCTGAGATTAAGAAAACCTGTAGTTTCACAAGACACAAGCTCGGAGTGTATGAATTTTCTCTTGAAAATTGATGCACGCGTAAGAAGAAACTGAAATTAAGCGGGGAATGGTACTTATGTACGTGACTCTTCAAATTCTGGACACTTGTTAGTCCATTTGAAAATTTTGAATGAAAACATGTGTACGTGTGCTGTAAGCGTGTGTACAATTTAAACGGGTCATATGCGTCTACATTTTAAGATAAGATTCATCATGAGATAGCAGTCAGTCACGTCACTTGATTTGGAATATAATATGGTTAATTAGTTAACTTATATGAGAAGATTAGTGAATTTCCCAACTGAACGATCAGTTGTAAGACTGTGTCCTTTCAGTTGAGAGTTGACTAACATTTGTCTTCTCAGTTAATCTCTTAAAACCAATATTCCCCCTTAATAGATGCATATGAAAATTACGAGAATTAAAATTATCCTGATGCTTAGTAGTGTTATCGTCTGCTGTAATGACATTGTCCTTTCATCTTCCTTGTCCTGGTCTATAAATAAGAGTAGAACAGTTAGTTGCAAATATATCAGCAAAAAGAAATTCAACAGCTAAAATGGCAGATGCAAGCAGTTCAAAGGCTCCGGATATGGATGAAGAATTTATGCGAACTGCACTTGATAAAAGGAAAGAGACAATAGAAGATGAAGTCTTTCATCAAATCCTTTGCTACTGGGAGGATTTACAAGAACTCCAGTTACTTTGGGAGAATGAGATGGCTACCACTCCCGTCCGGGTGGAGAAACTGGAGAAATACCGGGAGCGCCTGCACGTGGCACACACGAAGAATATATTTGAGTATGACAGAGATTATCAGCTGATGCTCTATAAAGCGAAGAGAATCCTAGAGCTTATGGTTGAGTCTGACAACTTCCATAAGACTTCCACCGGAGATTTAACTCAATTGATGAGAAAGTGGAGAGTTTTTGTTCAAGAATAATTGTATACTGTAATCCATGATAATTTCTTCAGATGAATAAAATGTCATTTCAATTTATCTCTGTCTTTTATTTTCCTGTATGTGTTTTTAATTTCATCAATTGACAAATAATTCATAAGCAAGATTACTGATAAGGATTAATCGATAAAAATTAACTGATAAAAATTATGATAAATCAATTAATCCAAGTATATTTCGAAAATGAGAAAACATAGTCTCAGCCAATGGTTTGGTGAAGATATCAGCTGCTTGCTGATCAGTTGAAACATATTCCAGTCTGATGTCCTTCTTCAAAGAATGATCTCTGATGAAGTGATGCCTGACATCTATGTGCTTGGTCCTGGAGTGAAGAACTGGATTGTAGGTAATAGCAATCGTGCTTGTATTGTCACAAAATATGGGTGATTCTTTTGCGTCAATTCCAAAATCTCTCAGTTGTTGCTGAACCTAGAGCAGTTGAGCAAAGTAGCTTCCAGCTGCAAGGTATTCTGCCTCAGTTGTGGAAGTTGTTATGGATGTTTGCTTCTTGCTGAACCAAGATATCAGTCCGTCTCCTAGAAACTGACATGATCCACTTGTACTTTTACGAACAAGCTTATATCCTGCATAATCTGCATCTGGATATCCAACTAAATTGAAAGATGAATCTTTAGAATACCATGACCCAACATTTTGTGTCCTTTTAAATATTTTAGAATACGCTTGGCAGCTGTAAATGTGAATGCATAGGATTTGCCTGAAATCTATCACACATGCAAACAGAAAATACAATATCTGGACGACTAGCAGTTAGGTACAATAATGAACCTATTAAACCTCTGTAAAGCGTCGTCTCAACTGATATTTCCCCTTGATCTATGTCCAGTTTTATTGATGAACTCATGGGAGTATTTGCAGCTGAACATGATTCCATGCCGAACTTCTTCAGTAATTCCTTTGTGTATTTAGTTTGACTAATGAAAGTACCCGACTCCAGTTGCTTCACTTGTAATCCAAGAAAGAATGTCAGTTCACCCATCATGCTCATTTCAAATTTCTCCTGCATCAACTTAGCAAATTTCTCGCATAATTTGGGGTTAGTTGACCCAAAAATGATGTCATCAACATAAATTTGAACGAGTAGGATATGATCATTCTTGGAGAATTTGAACAAAGTCTTGTCAATTGATCCAACAGAAAAATCGTGATCAGTTAGAAATTTTGAAAGAGTGTCATACCAAGCTCTTGGAGCTTGTTTAACACCATATAAGGCTTTGTTCAAATGATAGACATGATCAGGAAGGTGATGATTGATAAAACCTGGAGGTTGTTCAACATAGACTTCTTCCTGCAACTGTCCATTCAGAAATGCACTTTTTACATCCATCTGGTAGACTTTGAAGTTTTTGAATGAAGCATAGGCAAGAAATATTCTGATTGCCTCGAGTCTTGCAACTGGTGCATATGTCTCATCGTAGTCAATTCCTTCTTCTTGCCTATAACCCTGTACTACTAGCCTTGCTTTGTTGCGCACAACTATACCATCTTCGTTCAATTTGTTCCTGAAAACCAATTTTGTACCTATAACATTTTTTGAAACTGGTCTTGGAACTACGTTCCCGACTTTGTTATGGATAAACTGATTTAGCTCTTTTTGCATTGCATTTATCAAGTTTGGATCAGCAAGAGCTTCATCAGCTTTCTTTGGTTCCAGTTGAGATACAAAAGCTGAGTGAATAAATAGATTAAGCATCTGATTTGTTGTTCTCACCGGATCATATGGATTACCTATCACTAATTCTGGAGGATGTGATTTCTTCCATCTGAGTTCAGCGTTAATTGCTTCTAAGTCAGCAACTGCTTCTGTGGGCAACTGAATGTTTTCAATGTTAGTTGAAGCAGTTTCAGTTGGTGACTAAATATCATTTGATTGCTCTATCAACTGGTCATTAGAAACAGCTTCTGGTTCAGCTGGTTGATCTAATACTTCTGGTTCAGGTGTTTGGAGGTTGTTTTGATTGATATGATTGTCTTCTTCATCATCATCCTCCAAACTGATATCTGTAAATCTATCCACTAGCTCAACTGGATCAGTTGGCTTATCAGTTAGTACAGTTTCTTCAAAAACAACATGAATAGATTCTTCAACATTCAAAGAGTTTTTAAACTCTATAAGCTTTGCTCACCGAGGGATATCCAAGAAATATTCCCTCTGCAGATTTTGCATCAAAATTTTTTAAATAATTTTTGCCATTGTTAAGAATGAAACATCTGCAGCCGAATATTTTGAAGTATGAAACCACACTTTTTCTTCCATACCAGATCTCATAAGGTGTTTTCATATGATTCTTATTAATCATTGATATGTTCTAAGTATAACACGCAGTGTTTACTGCCTCTGCCCAAAATCTTTGAGAGATACCAGAATCATCAAGCATTGTTCTAGCAGCTTCTTTAAGAGTTCGATTTCTCCTCTCCGCTACACCATTTTGCTGAGGAGTTCTAGCTGCTGAGAGCTCATGCTTAATTCCAGTATTTTCTAAAAAATTTGAAAGAATTTGATTGATGAATTCAGTTCCTCGAATGGATCTGATTCTATCAATACCAACTGATTTTTCATTTAATAATCTTTTGAAAAGATTGATCAGTTGTGCAGCAGTTTGGTCTTTTGTTTTGAGAAAAATAACCCGTAAATCTTGAAAAATCGTCTACAACAACCAAGGTGTATTTCATTCCCCCTAAGCTCATGACCGGTATTGGACCAAATAGATCCATGTGCAACAGCTCTAAGCATCGGGAAGAGGATTTACGGCATTTGTTTTTAAAAGAAGATTTTACTTGTTTACCAAACTGACATGCTGGACAAATTTTGTCTTTGATAAAATCCAATTTGGGCAAACCAGTGACAAGATCGTGGTTACTCGGATATGCAATAGATTTAAAATTCAGGTGGTTTAATCTCTTATGCCACAACCAGTTTTGAGAAAATTTTGAAGCAACTATACATAATGGTGCATAAGATTGATCATTCCAACTGACTTTGTAAGTATTTCCACACCGTTTTCCAGTTAGGATGACCTCATTCGTTGAGCATTTGACTGAACAAGAATGTTTGTCAAACTGAACTGAGAATCCATTATCGCATAATTGGCTGATGCTAATCAGATTATACTTGAGATTCTCAACTAATAAAACATCATTAATGATAAAGTTACCATGGATAAGCTTACCCTTACCCACAGTTTTACCTTTGGAATTATCTTCAAAACTGATGTTTGGTCCAGTGTACTTAACCAGTTGAGATAACAAGTTTAACTCTCATGTCATGTGTCGTGAGCATCCACTATCCAAGTACCATATTGATTCAATGATTGTACCTGTTACCTGCAATCACACACAAGATAATATTCTGGTACCCTTTTCTATTTGGGTCCAAAATTGATTAGTCCTTTAGGAATCCAGACTTGGATCAGTTTAACTGACCGTCCAGTTGCTCTATTCCAGATGGTCTTTCCCGATCTGTGTGTGCTTGGTTTATAGTGTACAGAAGATACAACATGTGATTTGCCCTTTTTCAACTGATTGTTCAGCCAGTATCTTTTCTGAACTGGCTTCCTGTTATAGTAATTGGAGTAGTCATTTGAATAATTTTTGCTAAAGCTTTTTGGTGGCTGACTACGTGAATCAGTTACCACTTTTGGGCTATAACCAATACCACATCTTTTGCCCTTGTTCATACTTTCAGTTGGTTGTTCAACCAGTTTACTTGGTTTCGGTTGTTCTTGTACCATAACTGATTTGACAAAGTGAATGTATTTCCCTTTATCCATATTCAGTTTTGGTCGAGTATCTTTGGGAGACATTTCATCTTGGTTACTGAACCCTGAACCAGTTTTATCAGTAACTGATTTTTGTGAGTTCTGTATATCAGTCAATGCAACAGATGATTTGTTCCAAGCCTGAATAAGCTCAGTTTGCTTTGAATTCTCAAGCATTAACTTTTGAATCATTAATTGATCCTTGCTTCTTTCAGTAATGAGTTCAGCAATCTCATTTTTCAGACTCAACATATCAACTGATTCATTAGTTTTAGTCTTATTGTCTATCGGATCAGTTTTCTTTGCTCTGGCCTTTTCAAATGATAAGGCAAGCTTGTGATACTCACTAACCATATCATGCAGAGTTGAAATAAGTTCTTCTCTGGTAAAATCAGTTGAGTTAAAATCAAATACCTGTTGACTGCTGGACTCCAGTTCTGTGTCACCAGCCATCAAACATTTCACTTCCTCTTCACTGTCACTGGAACTGCATGAAGTTTCTGGTTCTGACCCCTCGCTGTCAGTTTCTGCCTATTTTGATTCGCTCTCTTCAGCCAAGAGCACTTCATGCTTCTTCCTAGAGAACTTCTTATCATCCTTGGATCTTTTTTTGTGCTCATATGGTTTCTTTCTTCTTTCAGTTGAGCCTTGACTGTCTTTCTTTGGTTTGGTACAGTCAGCAATGAAGTGACCTGGTTTGCCACAGCTGTGCAAGCATTTGATTCTTCCTTGGAATTGCTTCTTTGATATTTATTCTGAAAATTTCCCTGATTTTTCCTCATAAATCTTCCGAACTTTTTGATGAACAATGACATGGCATCATTGCTTAGTTGATCAGCAGCTTTTTCAACTGAACCAGTTGGTTCTGTTCTAACAGCAGCTAAGGTAGTCGTGGTTGTTGGAGTAGAAGATTCTCTTTCTCGAGTTTGCAGCAGCTCAAACTCGTAAGCTTTCAAATCAGCAAATAGATCATGAAGCTCAACTTTGTTCAGATCCTTGGATTCCCTCATTGCCATAGTCTTCACGTCCCACTCCTTGGGAAGACTTCTGATTACCTTCAATGCAACTTCTTTGTTTGTATACACTTTCCAAGTGCATTTAATTCATTGATGATGCAGCTGGTTCTTTCATCATATTCATGCATCGTTTCTCCAACTCTCATTTTGATATTGTCAAACTTCTGAACAGCAACAGAAATTTTTTTTCTTTGGTTTGTTCGTTCCCTTCGCAAAGCTGGAACAGCTTCTCCCAAATCTCTTTGGTTGTTTTGCACATTTTGATTTTGCTGAAGTTTACTTTATCCAGCGTCTTGTATAGTATGTCCTTTGCCACATTATCCAAATTGACTTTTCTTTTATCCTCTGTCGTGTATTCTTTTCTGGGCTTTTCTATACGATGAGTTGCCCCATCAGTAATGGCAACAGCTGTGTTGGCTTTCAAAATCTTCATGGGTCCGTCAGTTATGACGTACCACATATCATCATCTTGTGCAGATAAGTGAGCCTGCATTCTTATTTTCCAGTCATCAAAGTCCTCTCTAGAAAACATCGGGATCTTGTTAAAAGAAGACATACTGAACAGTTTGAGTAAGATATTCTTAGAAGAGATATAACTGCTCTGATACCACTTGAAAGGACCGGTTAAACGGATAAAAAGTGTTTAGAAGGAGGGGTTGAATAAACATTTCACGAATTTTATATTCTCTTCGAAGATTTGGATTCAGTTCTGTTACAAACTGACTCTAGGTATCGCATCAGTCAATGACAATCAGTTAAACTGAAGAAAACATTTGCGGAATATGAACTGACTGAAAGATAGAATATCTAACTGAAATATAATAACTGAAGTAAAAGAACACAATTGTTTCTGGATGTTCGGAGACTTGAATAACTCCTACGTCACCCCTTCTATCACGAAGATAGGATATCCACTAAAAGACTTTGATCAAATACAAGACTTGTACTGACCCACTTCAGTTTGGACTTATCACTGCCAAAGCTGAAACTCTTAGTTACAAAATGCTTTTACGGTCCTTGACTGATTTTAGCACAACTTAACGAATTAGCAGATATTACAAAGTGCTAGCAAGCTCAAATGTATAGCCTGAATGCTACTGATATAACAAGTAAGCGAGAGCTTTCGATATTTGAATGCAAGTAAAGAATTTTGCAGCGTAACAGCAAGCTTCAAAGAGATTCGAATTATGTTTTTGTTTGCATTGCTTCTCAGCTGCTCTCTTCAACTATTTATAAGCATTCGTTTCAACGGTAACATTAACTGTTGTTTGAATATTATATCTGTTGATATGCCGCGTCGTTATTCTTCTGACAACCGTACTCTGTGACCTCTGAAATGCTGCGTCCCACTAATAGTTGCAGACTGTAGTGGTACTATCTGTCGGTTGATAATGATGTGTTCGGCTGAATTAATCAGCTGCTGGGTAATTAGATGGTGAGGAGAATAACTGAGGTGCGTTTCAGTTGCGTAGATCAGTTTGCTATATTCAGTTGCTGAGTTCAGTTTACTAGATACAGTTGGTTCGCATAATCAGTTGGCAATTTGTCAAACGCCGTAATTTTGTTTCCAACACATCTTCCATAGCAGTCTTTCTTTTCTCCAAAGCTGAGTCCAAATGCTTCGGCCATATCAGGAGTCTTCGAGCTACTTGCACCTACCATTATAGTTTTTGGATAATTATTTGCTAATATGATTGAGACTAACCGAGCTATTCTTATTTATAGCCCAGGGTCAAAGAAGTTGAAGGGACAAAATCATTACGGCAGACGATTAACCTACTAAGCATCATATTTACTTTAATTAGTCATTTTATATCTTGCTTAAATTCTCGTAATTTATATATGCATTTATTAAGGGGGAATATTTGTTTTAAAAGGTTAACTGAGAAGACGGCAGTTAGTAAATCCTCAACTGAAAAGACACAGTTTCACAACTGATTGTTCAGCTGATTATTTTACTAATCTTCTCACATAAATTAACTAATTAACCACATTATATTCCAAATCAAGTGATGTGACTGTTTTTTTAATTGCTAAATAGCATCTTTAAAACGTGGCCTCCTTTGAACCATTTGAAATTGTACACGCTTGCAGCACACGTTCACACGTTTTTAATTCAAATTTCTCGTGGACTGACACACGTCCATAAATTGAACAGTCACCTACATATGTACCTTTCCCGCCCCAATTCAGTTATTCCTTACGCGAATACCAATTTTCAGAGCAAATTCATACTCAGAGCTTATATCTTGCAAACTTTTAGGTTTTTGTATTCTCAGAAATGGCAAATCAAATTCCAGCCCCAAACGAGGCAGATATCAAGAACGTATTTCTGAAATTGGAAGCAGCTGTTTTGAGGACATTTCTGGAACAATCATCTCAGGAAATCTACCCGAAGGAACTTCATTATTTCTACTCAAATGGGTATGTCAATTCTGATGGAAACGTCATCACTACTATCAATGGTCAGTTGTTGATCATTTCTGAAGAATCTTTTAGAGAACTGTTCTTATTGCCTTCTGATTGGCTAGCAAACCTTGCTGAAGTAAAAGCATCTGATGTCGAAGAGATGCAAACTCTACTTTCTGCTGATGGACGGAAAATCAAAGTTTCCGATCCAAAGAAGGAACTGAAGCCAGAAGTTCAGTTTCTGACTGATATTGTATCCAAGGGGCTATTAGCGAAGGCAGGATCATTTGCTGCACTAACCTTGGAGAAATTTCAGGCCATTACTATTATTATGGCTGGTCGAAGACTGAACTGGAAGCACCTTATCTTCAATATCTTGAGGAATATGTTTCAATCTACCAAGAAGTCCAAAGGATTCGTAGTGCAGCTGAGTTATTTGATGAAAGTCAAAGGACTTGTGGCTGATGATTCAGAAAGATCATCAAAACTGAAAATCTTCAATGCCAAAAACGTTCAGCCACCAAAATCAAAGTTGGAAATGTCTCCTGAACAATTCTTGAAGATCAAGAAGGAGATTGGGACTGAATAAGCTCCCAAATCAGTCCGAAAGAAGAAAGATGTTCAGAAAAAGACAATCAAATGCAAGTGATTGTAACAGAATCTTACTCTGAGAAGTATCCATCTCCAAAGATCATCAAAAAACCACGGACTTTGAAGACCAAGCCTACTGCAATAGTTGCCACTATCCCAACTGATAGGGTGACAGTATCAGAAACTCAACAGCCCCTCAAGGCTATCCCTTTGACAGCAATCCCAACTGAACCCTCAACCGAGGATCAGTTACCTCTATCCAAGATTCTGCCACAGAAGAAAGTCACTGAATCTAGTGACAAGAAGAAGCTTGTTGGAGTTACGGCTCCACTGATCAAAATCTCCGGATATAGTTCTTTAACTTTTGCCAAACCAAAAAGATTAGTGATCAGAGAAGGTATCGATTCAACTATTTGAGGATTGATCATTCCACATATCCTGATTGATCCAAAGAGCAGGGCAAAGATGCAAGAAAAGCCCAAGCCTATAAATTCTATACAGACGCCCATTGATCTCATTTGGCAGGAGATTAATGAATTTTCAACAGAGAAGCTCAAAATTTTTGATAAATGGGTCAGATTCAGGACTCATGTATTTGCCAAAGAACTTCAGAAGAAATCCAAACTGATGAGGTTTATTGATATTGAAAAAGTGGTGATGAAGACAGTAAAGGCATCGACCATTACACAAGTTCTTGAAAGGAAGAAGTATTTCTTCGATCTTATGAGAGTACAGAGACTACAGAAGTTAGTTGCTAAGCTGTGGCAATACTTTGATCCGACCAGTCCAATCGTATTCAATGATAAAGCAGTGTATGCTCAACTGGAAACGGATCTTATCAGACTACAAACGGAGATCAAACATTGGGAAATGGATCAAGAGTTGATCATCCCAGCAGCCACTCAAGATTTCTCAACTGAAGATTCAGTTCCAGAATCTCCTCAGGACATTGCCACTTCTTCTCAAAAAGCAAATGTTCCTTCAACTTTAGTTGCTCCAACATCACCATTGCACCTCTTACTGATAATCCACAGCTTTACTCTGAAGCTGAATTGACATTGGCAAATCTAGATGAGGTCATCAAGTCAGTTACGACAGACATTCAGCTTGACACAGTCAGAACAGCTGAAGATGTTGCATCAACTAAAAAACCAGCTGATGTTCAAATTGAAGATACTGAAGAACAAGCCGAAATGGCTAATTTTGAAGCATTTAGTGAACCAGTTCAGTCGGTTGTTGTGATTGAACAGGCAGTTCTTAGTTCTACAGACGATGCTCAACTGAACTCAGCTTCAACTGAAAATATGCAAACTGAAGTACTAATAGTTCAACGAACTGAAGATTTCAACAAACTGAAGAACCATCTTCCTCATTGGATCCTCCTACTATCTTTTCTCCTCCTCAGAATCTACAAGAGCTGATACATGCTGAAACAGAAGTTTCTGACATGACTTTGGTGGTCTTTGATCATTCTACCAAGGAACAAGAACCAGGGTCATCTGGACCTGTTTCTCCTCATTCATCATCAGAAATGGACTTAGTACTTGAAGAGATTCAGGACATTCAAAACAACATGTCAAAGATAATGAAAGAAATCAAGGAAATTCAAAACACTCAACTTGCTCACTCTCTTAAGCTGAACTCCTCAAGTGAATTCAATTCAGCGAAACTGAAGTCAATTCAAACTGTTGTGACCTCTATCTCCTTTACGATCGATGAACTTAAAAAGAACAGAGGCTTAGCTGAGAGTCTCTCCCTAAGTCAAGGCTCAATCAGCAAACGAGTAGAATATATGGAGACATCTGTTTCAAAGAAAATCGACTTGCTGCAAACCACTGTATTGTCTGCTGTCAAAGATATTGCAGCTGATGTCAGGATTTTATCTCAAAAAGTGGATGTTCTTGACAAAAAGGGGGGAAGCAGCTAGGTTGATGAAGGAATAAGAGAGGATCAGAACTGAAGAACAACTGTTGTCAGTTATCAGTTGAAGGATATTTGTTTTATTTGTACGAATCTGTACACTAGAAAAATTATGTTATTTACAATGTTTTAAACTATTCTCTTTACTTCAGCTGATCAGTTTATTAAATTCCAAGTTTTGTCAATCACCAAAAAGGGGGAAATTGTTGGAAACTAAATTTAACTGATTTGACAAAATAACCATCGAATTTATTAGACTAGCTGATCAAGTAACCAGGCTTCGCAAATCAACTATCATGCCTAACTGAAGATTAATGTGAATAATATTAAAGGAAACTGATACCAGCTAAACTGAATTTACAACTGATGGATCAGTTGGAAACTGATCAGTTGATCGAAACTGATCAACTGACTGATCAGTCGTAAACCAATCAGTCGAAATATTCAGTCGAGAGCACACAAGCTATTCCAACACGTCATCAGTTGAAAAGGACATTCAACCGACAATAGTACAAAGCAGACTGCGACTCGGAGTGGAACGCCGCATTTCAGAAAATACAGTGTACGAATGTCAAAGAATATTGACGTGGCAATCAACGGATATATGGATTCAAATTATATTTATTTTTACCGTTGGAAGATAAGCCTATAAATAGGTGAAGAGGGCAGCTGAAAGATAGAATCAAGAACGAACAACTATTCTATTCAAACTTCTTGTTACGCTGCTAAAATCACTACTTGTATTCAAATATTAAAAGCTCACTCTTATCAGATTTATCAGTAGTAATCAAGGCTACATTTACGAGCTTGTCAGCACTTTGAAATCTTTGATAGATTCATTCAGTTGTGTTAAATTCAGTCACACACTGTAAGTTTTTGTGAACTAAAAGTTTCAGTTTTGTACAACTCTTGTATTCGATCAAAGTCTTTTAGTGGATATCATATCTTCGTGATAGAAGGGGTGACGTAAGAGTTATTCTATTCTCCGAACATCCAGAAACAAACCGTGTGCATTTTATTTCAGTTATTATTTTCAGTCAGTTATTCTCTCTCTCAGTCAGTTTACTTCAGCAACTGTTCTTTTGTCAGTTAAACTGATTGTTATCGACTGACGAGATATCGCGTATCAGTTTGTAGCTAAATTGAACCCAATCTTCGAAATATATATATTATCCGTGAGTGTTTATTCAACACACTCCCCCTTCTAAACAATTGTCACCTTCTAACCGATCCTTTCAACAATACACAGAGAGAAAAAGAAAGGGCATGATGAAAAGTTTTATCAGCTTATCAGAAGCATTCGGTCCAGATTTGAGGGAACACTTCAACATGTTTATCAGCTTAGATTAGAAGGCAAAATCCTTCAGTGTGTGAGAACACTTTCGTGTTATATTAATTGTTCAATTCTCACACACGCACACACAATCACTCACATATATCAAAGAGTAGAGCTTATAGAATCAGTTGAGTGAGTTTTGCACAAAGACATTAAACTTGTGTATGTAGTTTTTGACACATAGATGTTAAACAAGTGTTGGCTGGAAGGTGCTGCCTTCAGTCTAGGCTAGGAATTCAGTTAGGCAGTAGGGTAAGTCCTAAGTTGAGTGGGTTTATACAAAGTGTTGTATAAATCAAAGTCTTCTAGTGGAACCTACCCGAGATGGTCAAAGATGTGATGTAGGAGCAGTTGAAGTCTCCGAACATCCATAAACATATCTTGTGTTATTTCTGTTTAACTGCTTGTTTTTTTTTATTAACTGATTTGATTAGTTCAGCTGATATCAGTTTAGTTCTGTCCATAAATGAACTGATATAAGCCTGAACTGATCCCATGTAATTTTCAGTTATTCAGTAGCACAATATATAAAACCGATCAGTTTTCTTATTGAATGATTACTTCGAGTATTTTTCCCTTTATTTGTAACCAAACTCGATTTAACTCGTCGGTGATTTCATTCTTAGAACATGAGCTATTGCAGCTCATTGATTTACTGTGTTTGAAGCACCCTCAAAGGTGCCCGGACCGATTTTGATTTTTGTCGTTCCCTCTTCTGATTCTTTTCCTTACTTTTTGTCACATTCCGCTTATTAGTTTAGGATGTATTACACGATCTTCCATTTTGGGTGGTGGCTTTGACTCGTCGCATCGTGCTTTTCCTGGGCCAATTGCAAATCTCTTGGGCTTTCATATGTTGGGCTTTTTCTTATGGCTTCCAAACTTTTGTGGGCTTCTTAATTATTTTTTAGGCACAACACATACTTAGAAATAAATTTCGCAAGTCAAATCTAAATTGGTGAGTCAGTTTATAAGGTGAGCTCGAACTCTAATGAAATATATTAAAAAGAGACCAGACAGTAAACGAATCGAGTTTATTTTAAAAATATTGATCGAATGCAAATATTTTCAAATTTCGAGCTCAAGTAATAACCTTCTAGCCAGTCAAGTGCTTCAATATATTTTTTATATTCATTTTATTATTTAAATATATTTCAAATAATAATTCAAATAGACCATTAAATATCGGCATTTGAATGAACATTCAGTTCAATTATTTCATTTCATATTGGCATAATGCGAACAGTTTTTATATTCCTTAGTTTGATCATCACACTGAATTTCATTTATTTTCTTATTTCGTATTTCATACTTTTTTTATCCCCAATTTCTTTAACTAAGTTTGATAACCGAATTTCAATTATTTTCTTATTTCGTATTTCATTTTTTTTTCCTACATTTTCTTTTGAAAAAAATTAAGCAAAAAATTTAATTTATGAACTACTACCATCCCTCGATCAACCCGCTTAGAATACGAAATTTACACCCAAAAAATAAATCTCTTCCAATGAAACTTCCAAAACGTTAACTCGTTTTATGTTTCGAAAATATTTATTAAAATAATTCAATATGACAGAAAATAAAGCAAGCGGAGAAATAAAAAAAAAAAAAAAACTTTTACAACAAAACAAGTGTTTTCTGCTTCTGCAAAAAAGATGTTAGCACTTAATCGGCTAACTGAAGTAGCCGAATCGAACCTCACATCGCTAATTCCTACCGTGGAACAGTAAGCAAAAGAATTTGGTGGAACTTATAATATATAAACATGTCTGAGACTCACCGAAGTCTCATAAAACAAATGCATATTTCTCCTTGAAACGATTGATAATCTTGAATTTTTCCTCAGCCTCGACTTGCTGACGGATATCAGATTGCAAGGCTCGATCTGGATGAAAAGTAAGCAGAGCTTTTTTGTAAGCCGTTTGTACCTGAAAAGTTTGATGAACGTCGATTAATCTATTTGATGGAAGCATCAACTAAACTATGCGTGCAAAACTCCATTTCGGAAACTTGGTTTAAAAGTAATTCAAGTTTCCAATGAAACAAAATCAAGTAGATTTTCACATAAAGCATTCAAAAAGTACTTGATTTTAGAATGCAAAAAATCACAAGTTTTTTCAACACAAATTTATCATTTGAAAAGAAAGTATGTATTGCAAACTTTGTGGATAAACTTTCGATCAGATGGGAACTAAAATGATGTTACAGGAAAAGGCATACACATGACGCCAACGCAGCACCACCCACATATGCACAAGGATTCAGAAACGTGAAAGAAATGTAATCAAGTTAATGAGCATGCCATACAAAGGTAAACTACCTCTTGTGGCGATGGATTAGGCCAACCCTCTATTTGTATTCCAAAGGAATGCAAAAGAGAAGACATATTATGGAATGTCATTTCTAGTTTATTAAGCTCCTTCCTAACTTCAGCGCGAATTACCTCTTTCAAGTTCATCTTTTCCTCATCCTAGAAAGAAAGTGAACTAATCAACATTGATATAAAGATACCATCACCGACTCACCGTACAAATCTGGCTCCTACACAAAACACAAAAAATATATTAAGTGAACAAAGAAAAAGGAATTTTTTTTTAAAAAAAAAGATCTCGCAAACCTTCTTTTGAGTACTTCGCATTTCCTCTATACGTTCCTTTTGTCTTCTTTTCATGTCCATCAAACGCATAGTTTCAGCTTTTCTTCTCTTCTGCAACCGGCGAAAGTGTGGAGCTTCTTCAGCCTAAAAAAACGTGTAATTATCTGCAAAACTATCTCTGTTGTGATAGTAAAACTACATTCACTGAATCACAAAGTAAGGTCATATTAAAAAATGGACAAACTTCTTCAAACAATGTTAAGTAAATAGGATTTATTAACGCTAAAAAATTTTGAGGTGTTTAGTCAAAAATAAATTACAAGAGTTGAATAAAAATAATAACAATACATTAATTAAATAAAATGAAATTTATTATCCGCAATATAAAAATTTAAATAAATTTATATAAAATACTAAAAATTAAAACATGCTTTTAAAATAATTTTAATTAACTAAAAACAATATATAAATATATATATAAGTAAATAACAAGATAATTTAAGAAAAATTTAAATGGAATAAAGATCATTTCAATAAAAATATAGAGTAAAACTATTAGGTTAGTAATAATCATGATAAAAATAAATAAATTAAAGATTGGATTTTTTTTAACATAGATTAAAAGTATATAATATATTTTGGGAGAAAAATGATTTTAGAAACTTAGTATAAATGACCTAAAATGAATAAAAATTATATAAAAGTATACTATATCACAACATAAAAATATATATTAAATTAATATACTAAATAAATAAATAGACTAAGCTCATGTCTAAATATTATATTAATTAATGGAAAGTATTTATTATCTATTAATTTTAATAACAAATATGTGTTACAATTTAGGCCACACTTGGCCATGTATACTCTCACCCACTTCATTTTCTAATATAAATAGACCTTGGGATGCATTGTATCAGATCAAAGTGTGAAATTTTGTGGGATTGAGAGAAAAATAGGAGATTGGGAAAAATAAGTAGAAATAAGGGAAATTAAGGGAAAAATAACAAATCATCTCCAAAAATTCAGGAAAATTTATAAAACAGCATTTTTTTTACCCATAAACACTTTGGAGAAGGTGTATCAAGATCATCAACCAAAATTTCGAAAATCAATTGAAACCGGGAAGAAAATTTCTGTAAATTTTCCAATATCAATGCACGTTACTAGTTTGTGCTCCTTATTTTTCCTTCTTTTTAAATGAATTTTCCTTCAGTTTTAAAAAGTTGTTCAAAATGTTTCTTAGTTTACAATGTGACCATGCGTTAGCCAATCATCTCGACAGTCGCTGGAAATATTGTTTTTTGTCGTCCAAAGTGAGCTTGACAGTCATTCTAGTTTTTCAAATTTAGCTACTGATCCGTTCCGAATTTTTAAAAGTGTTAAATATGAAATTCTAGTTTTTCAAATTCTGCTACTGATCCGTTCCGAATTTTTAAAAGTGTTAAATAAGAAAGTTGTAGGAAATAACAAGACGTGTCTTATGTAAAAATTCTAACAAGACACGTCTCATGTAAAAATTCCGACCGCGAAGCTCTACCATGCGCCAAAGAGTCATGAGTTTTCCGACTTCCGAATGATTAGGCACTTTTTTTAGGCATTTTTGGAAAATTTGATAAGTTTTGGACATGTATTTTAATTGTTAGAAATTTTTAAAGTTTTAACACGGTGCAAGTTTTGTACAAACATGAGTTTTAAATGATTCCAACACTTGCTACCGGACCTAACCAGTTTCAAATCCCTCAAATGATATTTACTGGAATTATCTTGGCTTGGGATCAACAACTAAGGTGAAAAGTAAGCTACCAAGGTGAGGTTTTCCTATATGTTTCTCAATGATAGAATTTGATATTTGGCCAGGAATTTACAGTAAAATTTATAAACTACTGATTTATTTTCATATTGTATCGTGATGTGCATGTCACAAATTATTATTCATATTGTACTACATATTTGAATATCTGGATTTATTGGTTCTTGATTGGTTATCGATCGACTATTAATGATTGAATAACTGAATGAATTGAGTCTGGACAACAGTCTATGTATAGGACTACTAGTCCATTGGACAACGTGGCTTCGGCGAGGAAATGTGGGTCCAATGAACAACATATTTAAAATCTAATATATGGTTCATCTGAACAATGTAACTTCGGTTCGGAAATGTGAGTTCAACTTGGCTCGTAAATAATCGATTGTACGGATTCTACTTGAGTACATGGAGAAAAGTGTGACACCGAATGTTGGTGGGAGTCACCTCTTTAGCCTACGGCCCTATGCTACTTACTTCAGAGTCCTGAACAGTCAAACAGTCACTGCATGTCACTTGACATGATATTTAAAAAATTATATATTACTACTGACACATATCATCTCATATTGAATTACTGCACTGATATATTATCATTTGATTTGTTAACTATATATAAGCCCAATTTATTCCCTCACTAAGTCCCCAAAAACTTAACCTCTTTTTCTTTCTATTTATTATTATAAATTTCAACTAAAGGATTTCAGGACTCAAAATAAAATGGAAATTGGGAAATGAAAATGTTGACTAAGCAGTTAGCGACACCGTGACTCTACCGTTGAATTCATATTTTTTATCTTTTGTAAAATCAAGAATTGTACACGCTTCCACTACTGCAAGTAAGATATAATGATGACATTTCAATTCGGGGTTAAAAAATATAAACCTGGATTTTTAGCGCTTGTTGCCAGAAAACCCACTCTTCCTCCATAACTCTATTGTATTCATTGGTTTCCTTAAAATTTTCTCGTTCACCAATCATACAACTCTCAACAGAATCCATAGCGTGTCCATTTTCATCTTTGTTTCTCTTCTGCAACTGGTGCAAATGTTGAGCTTCTTCAGCCTACAAAAGAAGAACGAGTAAAGCATCTGCAAAACTATCTCTATTGGGCAAGTAAACTATATTCACCGAATCACAACACAAGTTGAAACTAAAAAGAGGCTAAAAACATCTGTGAACAATGTTCAGATAAGATGATTTATACAAAACAGGAAACAATATAAACCTGGATTTTTAGCGCTTGTTGCCGGGAAGCCCATTCTTCCTCCAGAGCTCTTTCGTATTCATCAGTTTCCTTGAACTTTTCTCTTTCGCAAAGCATACAACTCTCCACATAATCCACAGCGTGTCCATTTTCAGGATGAAAGTCGCCATCTTTATCCTCTCTACTATTTGATACAGATTCATCCAGTCCAACTTTTGCATCATTAATATGAAAATTTATGTTTCCGGATAATGGTATAACATCAACAGTCCGCCTAATTTCCCTATGACACCCTTTCTTGATGCCATCTCTTGATCCCAATAAAGAATTATGAAACCAGGATGACTCTCCAGAGAGAAACTCGACTGCATCACTTGAAGGAGTGCAACTGCAATTCATTTGTTTATCTGGTAATGTAGAACTTATATACGAAGATCTCACAGATGTTAAATTATATGTCTTCTCAAGACTTTCAGATTCATGCGGGTCACAAGATTCCAAATGCTCCATTTCATTAACACGTCCAGTAGCAGTAACATGGGACTCCCTGAACTCATGGGTCGGGAAAAAAATGATATCAGCTTCAACTTCAACAGAATTTTGACCTTTACTGATGGCAACTTCATCTTTAACTGAACTAGCTTTGCCATAGTCAGATTTCACATTAACTCGTGACTTAGTTTTTTTCACTTCCTTAGTTGCCTGTTCATTATGAGAAGAATAAGATGATGACTTTTTGAATATTTTCCCATTGTGACAGCTGGAACTTCCTGATTCAAAATATTTGTGATCTTCCGGCTCAGTATGGATGGAAGGAGAATGTTGGCCTCTATAACTTGAACCACCTACTGATACATAGGTGCTATTGTAATAAGCATCCTCTTCTTCACTAAGAGGAGAAGTACCTTTGTCTTGATTACTGAATTTTCCTGTATCGAAATGATGTGGAGCCTCCATATTATCATTCTCACTTTTTCTCCCGACAGTTTGATGGATACTATCATTCCTTGAAGCACCATTCTGACTTCTAATGCCAGATTGAATATTTTTAATACCTTTTTTTCTCCTATAGAACGCCTTTTTCCACTGCTCTTCAACCTTTCCAGAAATATCTTCCATTAACTCACAATCAGGGTGATAGTTAGCATATGAATTGTTTTCCGAATCAAGATTCAAGCCATATCCTTTTCCAGCAGAAGCTTTCCCCGAATAGGTACGCTTACATTTTGATAACCTAACTGGAGTTGTATTCTTTTGAATAAATGGGTTTTCCTCAGCATCCACATCTTCGAAGTCTTTCTCAGGAGGTTTAAAGCTCCTGCAAGAAGAGGCACCAGCAAAAGAATTAAATTTGTCCGGGCTTTCTTCATCATCATCTATGTATATTACAGTCTGCAATGGGCCGCTTTTGTCTTTCATGAGTATGCTTGAACCTCGCCGTTTTTTCGGTAAAGAATCGGGAACATCGATGATCATGACATTGTCAAAGTGATCAGAATCAACATCAATCAGAATAACATCCTCGTCAGATTCCTCGCTATTCATGCACCTTCTAAATGTTTTCCTCCCAAAACGGGGTCTAGAACGTGAATGGCCAGTAGATTTCCCTCTCATTTTTCACTTCCTAAATTAGTACGAGTTATTGTGTCATTCAAGTAACTGCAAGGAAATAAATTGTGGGGACGTTACGAATCATTAGCATAAAAGAAACTGAAAGCAACTACACAACTTTTCAGACGGAGTCTAGCGTGAATTTAAATCAACACTTAGATAATACAAAGATGGGAACTGGTGTAGATGCTAATGGGGAAAGAGATTATTAATCCAATTCTATAATGTTCTTAATTTGATTCAACTTCTCTAATGACTGCTCCACCTATGTCCATCTCTATCCGTCACATTCCCATCCATAAAGAGAGGAAGTTGACTTATTAAGAAAATCACCCGTGCAACTTTTAGGAACTAGTGATCCGGAAAAGGGTAAAGTAAATTCAAATCCACCAATTTTGTAGCCGTAGTCGATAAGCCATGCCCTCGACTCCCGATTCCAAATTTTCTTTACAAAATAAAAGCTATTCATCATCGTTACTAAATCGATGGGCTCAGACCCTTATCAGCCCCATAAACAACCTTAAAAACCCCATCCGTAAAACCCTTTTATACCCAACACAATATTTGATCTACACCAACTCCCAACAAAATCAAGATACTAAGAAGCACACAACAAGAAAGACTCCACAAATTCGAAAAAAAAAAACATTTAAAATTTACCTGCTAAAACCCGAACTCATTGACTGCCAAGATCAATCACCAATACATGAGAACTTCACGCGCACGCCGAGAATAGAAATAAGAGATTGATGAAAATCGTGGCGACCTACACTTCGAAGCCCTAAAGTTTGAAATTGGGGACGGGGAATCCAATTTATGAGAGAATAATCGACCTAAAAGAGATGACGTAGGCATTTACACAGTCAGTTTTCAAAAATCTATGATTAAGGTCTGTTTGGCAATATAAACAACATGCAAGTATAGAAAAGCATTTATTTCATTTGTACTTGATAAGCTATTCATGACATTTGAAATTTGAAATTTGAAATTTGAAATTTAAAACCATTAATTGATGGAGAAAGATAAATATGATAAATTATTTTTAAAAAAAATGGAGAAAGATAAATATGATAAATTATTTTTTAAAAAATGAATTCATAAAGTTTATTTGAAATACTATTGACGGGGTTAAAAAAAAATATCCCTTCACTTATTAGAGGATCTATATCGCTTGTAGGGATGTAAACAAACCAAACCGTTCACGAGCTATTCGGAGCTCGGCTCGATAAAAAGCTTGTTTGAGTTCGTTTGTTAATCATATCAAACCAAGCTCAAGCTCGATTTTGAGCTCGACAACTTAATCAAACCAAGCTCAATCCTAAGCGTATTCGGCTCGTGAGCTCGCAAACATGTTTGTTAATAGGCTTGCGAGCTTGAACTCGGCTCGTTTAGGTGGCTCGTTAGCTCGAGCTTGACTCATTTGTTGAGTTGACAAATAAAAATATTAGTACTAATAAAAGTTAAACATTTATGTCTAATATAAAATTAGTTCATAGATATATTTAATTTTAACAAGCTCGAATCAAGCTCAAATTCGAGCTCAATTGTATGTTTTACGAGCTCGAAAACGAGTCGAGCTCAAGTCAGGCTTGTTAAATATGATAAACGAGCTATTAATAAACCAAGCTCGAGCCCGGCTTGATTAACATGATAAACAAGCTTTTAACGAGTCGAACTCGAGCTTTTCACAAGCATAGTAATTTCAAGACAAGTCGAATTCTAGCCTGATGATAAAAGTTCGAATAAATCTCGAGCTTGAGCTCGAGTTCTATCAATCTTAAACGAGCCAAACTCAAACCAGATGATAAAAGCTCGAATCAAGCTCGAGCTCGAGTTTGAGCTTGATTAATCTTAAACGAGCCAAGCTCAAGCCTAATACAGTTCGACTTGGTTTGGATCATTTACATCCCTAATCGCTTGTGTTATTAGGACATTGTGTTAACCAATGTGAAAGTTATGTTATAAATACACTTGATGTTAAAAAAAATACTCAATCGCGTTTAAAAATATATATACCATTTAACTTATTAGAGCATCTATATTGGTAGTGTTATCTATATGAGTCGTGTTATTAGGGCATTGGTGTTGATCAATGCGAAAGTGATGTTATAACATACACCTCAACAAAAGACCAAGTAAATTCGTTTATCCATGAACTATTGTAAATGGAAGTCGTTTGAATATGATTTTAAAATATAGTAAAAACTATTTTGGCACAAGAAATATTTTTTAAATAGACAAATTAGTACATGAACTATTGTAAATTATTTAATTGGTTCATTTCAAAATTATTTTATTTGTTAATTTTTTTAAAAATTGTATATTTATTCTTAAAAATTATAATCATATGAGGCTTGGAATAGAAGTGAATCTGATACTTGACATTGTTTTACCAAATTTTTCCTTAGTGGCTTGCGCACACATGGAGATTATTGGTTTCCAGCTTATATACCATCTTCAACTCAGATTGAGGTAAGAAAAGGAGAAATTTAAATCTCAGAATAATAATGAATATAAGATTCTTATTTGGAACTTTTACAAAACATAAAGGATTTACGAAAGATATACCAAAGAAAATAAACAACAGAGGATTTTACCGAGGGCCATAAAATCATAAATTCATAAAAATCACCCATAAACACCTTAAACGTCATTTCTCGGCTAAGCAGGCTGAAGGGCTACAACATGAATTTATTTTTCCTGGATAAACTCGAACCTTGTGTTTATCATTTCTCGGTTCATCTTTTTACCTTATGTTCTAACCAAAGACTCTTATATTACATTAGATTACAAAAATTTAAATAAATCTTTTATTATCTCATTCTAATTCCAAGTTACAAATAAATATAGATGATGTCATAGTAAGACAATAATTTAGCACGAATGCTTTAGCCTGTCATTCAGGCTAATCTATAAAATATCTAAAATTAAAAATAGTAAATAAAAACAGTATAAACTTACAAAGTTTTTATCAGAAATTCAAGCTTTTTATTGATATACTTTAGAAGGGTTTTTTTACAAGAAGGGAATAGAGGGGAGAAAACTCGGCCGTATTCCTCTAAGAACACAGAGTAAACCTATAAATAGATAGAAGAGCCGGACACGAAACCCTGGATTTCATCTCAAAATATAAATAGTAAAATGCTTTATTAAAGCAAATAATAACATGGTTACAATTTTCAAAAAGTTCATAGTGATATGTCACCCACTTTTGTCATGATAAGCCATGATGTGATATTCCACCAATTTTGAATAGTGAGATTCCACTTCCAAACATCATATTAAAGATGAATAACTTAATCATCTTTAATATTTTCTTTTATGGAATTATTTAGATTCTCGAAAATATCATTGATCTGAGAGAACCGAGGGATATCATCCTCTGGATTTTGTGCATCTCGCATCTGCATTAAATGAATTGATTCTCGCTGGATTCAGACGCCATAGATTTATCTGATTTTGAATCAGAACATCCAATATTCTGGAAAAGATCCTTCTTCATTTCTTCAATATAAACCCCAATCATTTTTTCTTTTGAATAAATTTTAGAATATTTCTGAGTGAGAATCTTAAATGGACTCATAGAGACTTTTTCCTTCTATTATGAATTTCTTTCTGGTATAATGAAATTTTTTCCTTCATTTGATGAAGAGTGTCATAACCATAAGGCTTTCCAGTTTCTGGATCATCTCGCAATAATTTGTCCCAAAATTTAGTGAAACTGACTCGCCATATGCAAGGAATACCTTCATCAGTATATCCAAATTCTGGTTGTCATTTCCATATCCATGGGATTCCGAATTCCGTAAAACAATAGACATAAAGTCTTACCATCGATCCAATGTCCAGAAAATAATTTTTTAATACTTGGGAAACATTTAACCAAGTATTCATAGGTTTTATAAAAATCTCTGGAAAAATCTTTGCAGATGGACCGACTATGTTCCACCAAATTAAAAACCAATTTGGAACATGATGATGAATAACATTTTCAAAAATCTTTAGAAATCATGTATTTTTCCTCTTTTCATTTTCATAAAACATGGTTTTATTAAAACTTTCAATATAATCCCAAAAATTGAATTTAAAACTCATTTTATGACTTTCAGAATAAAATTCTTTTTTAACCAATGGAGATATACCACATTCTTCAATAGATATAATCTTTTTGACCATGAACTTGGAGAAGTTATAACTTCCTTTTTGCTGAGTATTACTGAAAAAGTGAGTTATATCAACACTTTTTGTAGATAAAAGAAGATTTTCATAAAATCATGTTTTGCTTGTAAGAACCATATACATATAATGTATTGGTTAAATATCTTTCCATGATGGACCATGGAGTTTTCTCCCATTGGGTATATTTTTCTTCTATAAGAAGAATTAATTCTCGATGTTTTGTCTCTGTATATATAGAGCAGAATCATTATCATCTTCTTTTATGATATTAGCATATGATGCTGAAGCTTAAGAATCTGTATTATTTCTTTGCTTTTGTTTCAAGAATTCTTGAAATTCATTGTATAATTCATTTTGCTCAGTATTACTGGATGATGAACTAGATAAGATCTGGGCTATTAGTGTGGGGACCCGGACGCTAATTCGATTCTTAATCATCTATGGTACTAATTAATCAATTAGAATAAAACAGGGTCTAATTTTTTTTTAAATACAATGCGGAAACGTAATGTAATTCAATCCGAATACATATTAAATATAAAAGTACTAGCCAGGTACTAATTACATTCTGATCCAACTAGAATTCAATTACTATATATCAAGTGCTGAATCCTAATTTACTTCTGAGCCCGGATCTCCACGCTATCTAGTCCTGTCTCGTTCTCTTCTTGACCCTGAACCTGTCCCACCTGTTGTCATGCATACATACAAACAAGACAACAGCCGGATAAATCCGGTGAGAATTATATTCCCAGTATAAATCAATAAAAATATGCATTTCATATAACAGGTATAAAAGCATGAAGTATATATTCATAACATGTATCGCATCAGAAACATGAATCAATGTCAAATCATAAATCATACTCTTTACATATATCACAATCAGGAACACGAGCTATTAATACTATATCAATTCCTAAGAACATAATCCATATAAAACTGTCAATCAGACTCGTGACTCCAAATCTAAGACTAGACTCATTCCTAGTCTAGGGATCCCGGCTTCTAGACGTTGGCATTCCATATCGATCACCAGTAATAGAAGAAACTCCGATTCTATCCACATCGATATGGTATCGATCACCAGTAATAGAAGAAACTCCGATTCTATCCACATCGATATGGTATCGATCACCAGTAATAGAAGAAACTCCAATTCTATCCACATCGATAGCCAATCATCCGGTAACAGACTTTGGCACTATCGCCAATACACTATCTTGTGATATCGTGCAATATGTCCGTGGCGATCCCGCCACTATCAGGCACTTCTGTCACAAGATCACTCATCTAATACATGCTCTCTATAACTCAATAGAACAAGCATATCAATTCAAATAAATGCAAATATCATAGCAACAAAATCAAGTATGTGATTTAGGGAAACTCGACCCAAACCTCACTCGAGTTGTGCAATCCCAACTCCACATTATTTTATACCTTTATCCTCTTGGTCTGACGAAGACGAAGTCTCGAATTCAACTCTGTCCATACCTAATCTGGTAATGAAAATCGAATAGGTATAATATGAGTATGCAACTCAGTTCAAAACCTGTTTTGATCAATACTCAAATCACAACATAATCTGATCACTGCTAATCAACATACGGTACAACAATACAATCTAAATCAATACCGAATCTGATCAATATCCATCAACTGATGTTTCGACGACATAACAATACAGTCTCAGTAACCCCGTCAATCTCAACATCACATATATAATACCAGAATACATAATTAATATCGGTACAAATCAAAATCTCAATATCGGTACAATTCTGATATCAAATCTCAATCAAATCGACTCTGAAAATCATAACAATTACATAAACAATCTGTTCTTCATTCTGACTTCAAATATACGATGTCTACTGTATCCGAAACACCATATATGATTCATATTCAATTCTGAAAACATCATAATTTCAAACGATATCTAAACGTAACAAAACTTACGTCCTGTTGAAGTTGTCGTCGCTAGGAACTCGGTGCTGTACTTAGATTCAAAATTAGACGGACGGATCACTCGTAAATCTCAAATCTCACATGAAGCTTCCTTTCTCGATTCTAAGGGAAATTGCTTGTATAAACATATATATATTGTTAGATATGAATTTTATTGTGGCGATGCTAACTAAAACCAGTAGACCAGCAGATCAGAACAACTAGATAGTTTATCAGTAGCTGCTGCTCTAGTAAAACTAAACCAGTAGAAAGAGGGCTAACTATACAAACCAGTAGAGAACACTTTCTAACGTTGCTACCTTAATTGTTACCGTTAAGATGTTCCTAGTACCAGCATTAATTGCAGCATTAAATACTATACGGAGTCATTTAATGCATATTACCCAATTGAGTATAAAACAAGACTGATTGTTTTATAGCTTTTCTGCAGGAACCTATTTCGGTAATAAAGCTGATTGTATCAGTTATCTGAAGACTTCTCTGTTTATGAACGTTGAACTCAGTCGATTATTTATACTTGGATCAAATCCTTGTTCGACACGACACTTCGCATAATATCATTTTTCAAGGAACAAAGCTAATCTCTTATTAGAAAAATATCATTCATTCTTGAGCGTTGTCAAGTTCAACACAAAGAAAAGTAGCACACGCTTCATAGCTTATATCTGATCTTGTTAAAGATCATCTTGTGCTACTAATTCTTACACTCTTCACAATCTTTACTACATAAATATTTTATCAGAAGAGTCTGTAATCTGAAAAGAGTCTCTTCAGAACTTTGTGTTCCACATTTGTGTAAAGCTGAGAAACTAAGAGTTTCAGTAGGCTGAGGTGTAAGTCCTTCTGAAGTGGGTGTGTACAAGTGTTGTACTGTAATATCCAAAGTCTTTTAGTTATACCTTCTGGAAACAGAAGAAGGGGAGATGTAGAAGAGTTTATCTTCGAACTTCCATAAACAACTGCTGTCTACTGCTTTATTTTTTTTCAACTACTTCATCAGATTATTTCCGCACATTCTACTGTAATCAGGTGAAAGTTTTCTCACAAGATCAACTACTATCCTTAACAGGATTCTAGTACTTCATCCTCACGAAAAACGAGTAGAGTTTATTCACCCCCCCTCCCCTCTAAACTCAACTTCGATCCTCAACAATTGGTATCAGAGCAGGTTATTCTTGTTTGTGAAAAACTACAACAAATGGCACACTTCAGCAAGATTCCTATGTTCTCTAAGGAAGATTTTGACGATTGGAAGATAAGAATGCAAGCTCATCTTGCAGCACAAGATGATGACATGTGGTACGTCATCACAGATGGTCCACTGAAAATCTTAAAGCCTAACACATCTGTTGCTGTTACTGACGGTGCACCACAGATGGTCGAAAAATCAAGAAGTGAATGGACCAGTGAAGATAAGAAAAAAGCCAATCTTGATAATGTGGCGAAGGATATATTGTATAAAACTCTTGACAAGAACACTTTCAGCAAGATAAAAATGTGTTCTACTGCAAAGGATATTTGGGAAAAGCTCATCCAGATATGTGAAGGAAATGAGCAAACAAAAGAAAATAAACTGTCTGTAGCAATGCAGAAGTTTGAAAATCTGAAAATGAGATCTGGTGAAACTCTAAATGAGTTTGATGAAAGATTCAGTAGCTTGGTCAATGAGCTAGCTGCTCTGGGTAAAGAGCATAGAAACAGAGAAATAGCCCTCAAGGTGATGAGAGCCTTACCCAGAGAATGGGATGTTAAAACAATGGCTATGAGAGTATCCAAAGATCTAAACAAATTGGAACTGCACGACCTATTTGCAGATCTAAAGGCCTATGAATTCGAATTGGAAGTAAGAAGTGGAGAAGAGCCTTCAAACTTACCCACCAAGGCCCTTGCTGCTACTGCTACTACTTTTACTACTACTGCCTCTACCTCTTCTACTGCTGCTGCAGTTGTACCTCAGGCTTTACCGGCTGTGATCATTGATAATGCTATGGAGAAGACTGCTGAACAAATCAGTAGTGATGCTATGTCCTTATTTGTAAAGAAATTCTCCAGGTTCATGAAGAAGAACCATCGAACCTATCAGGGTCCCAATCGCAACTTCAAGAAAGATTCACCATCCGGTGATATGGGATGCTTCAACTGTGGAAAGATAGGTCACTTCATTGCTGATTGTCCCAAACCAAAGAAGGATGATCAAAAGAGAAAGGATTACAAGAGAAATGACAAAAAGTCCAGAAGAGATTGAAAAGCGATGATTGCCGAAGAAAGCAAATCTAAATGGGCGGACTCTAGTTCTGAGTCATCTGACTCAGAAAGTCATTCCAGTGACAGTGATGCAGAAGAAGTCAAATGTCTAATGGCAGACAATGACTCAACCTCGACATCTGAAGAGGTATTTGATTTTGACTCTAGTGAATTTACAAGAAATGACTTGATTGATGGACTGCATGAAATGGTAAAAGAGTATTCTAGACTTTCTCAATCGTTTGAAGAAGTTAAAATTGAAAATCAGAACTTAAAGAGTCAGAACAGTAAGTTAACTTGCTTGCAAGTAGACAGCTGCAATGATTTACAAGTTAAGATGAGTAAATTAATAACTGAGAATGAAAGAGCCAAAGCAGATTACCAGAAGGTGCTTTCTGAAAACCAGAAGTTGTCGCTACTGGTAAATGCTTGGAACAAGTCTTCTGTTTCATTAGAAAAGATGCAAGAGTTACAAAAACAGTCAGGAGATAGAAGTGGTCTCGGTTTTTGTAATAATGAAAGCACTTCTGAAACAAATATTAAGCCAACACTGGATATGTGCAAAGCGAAATACATTCACTTTGTGAAATCCAGTGTGGTACAAGAACCAGAAGTACCTACTGCTTCAGTGGAAAGGAATGTAAATCTGACGAACAGAAGAATGCACTATGGTCTGGGTTACGTTAAACCTAAGGAAAAAGTTGACCAGAGTTCTAGATTCAGAAAAGAATTCAACTCTGGAAGACTACATCCCATGAAGGTTAAGAACTACTAGTACTACAACTCTAAACCTGTTCAGAAGAGATACAGACTGGAAAACAGAAACAGAAGGGAAGAACAACATTTTGGTATGCATGCTGTTAGAAATAACAGACCCTCTGTTGCACACACATCTTTGGATACCCGAAGTACAAAGTTACCAAGAATTGTACAAATGTGGGTTCCCAAAGGACTGATAAGGCTTGGACCCAAATAGATTTGGGTACCAGTTACTAAAATTTGTGTTTGCAGGAACAGAAGAAGGAAACAGAAGTCAGTAACTCTACATGGTATCTGGACAGTGGTTGTTCCAGACATATGACTGGACAAAGAAACTTACTATCCGAAATAGTGAGCTGTACTGGACCAAAGATTACTTTTGGAGATAACTCAAAAGGTAAAACCATGGGTAAGGGTAAGATTATCTATGGTAATATAATTATTAATGATGTGTTGTTAGTTGACAATCTTTATTACAATCTTATCAGTATTAGTCAACTATGCGATAATGGGTATTCTGTGGCTTTTCAAAAGCATTCTTGCATAGTTAGAGATTCTGCTGGAACTACTGTGTTAACAGGAAAGAGAGAAGGCAATACTTACAGAGTCTCTTGGAACTCAAATCATGTCAACACTCCTACATGCTTAGTTGCTTCTCTTAGCAATAAACACTGGCTATGGCACAAGAAACTGAATCATCTGAATTTCAAGTCAATCAATTATCTTAAGAAGCAGAATATAGTCGATGGATTACCTGACTTTAATTTTGTTAAAAATCACGTTTGTTCTGCTTGTCAGCTTGGGAAACAGATAAGATCCAGCTTCAAGACTAAAGATAGCAAATCAACTTCAAGATGTCTGGAACTACTGCATATGGATTTATTTGGTCCTATCCCCATCATGAGCTTAGGGGGAATGAAATATACTCTTGTTGTAATTGATGATTTTTCCAGATTCACTTGGGTAATATTTCTCGTAGGAAAAGATCAAACCGGCTGTCTCCTGATCAAGCTTCTGAAAAGGATTCAAAATGAAAAATCTACTACCATTATTAAAATCAGAAGTGACAGGGGCACTGAGTTCACTAACAAGTATCTTGAGCTATATTTGAATGAGCAGGGGATTCATCATGAATATTCAGCTGCCAGAACTCCTCAACAAAACGGAGTAGCTGAGAGGAGAAATAGAACTCTAAAAGAAGCAGCTAGAACAATGCTAGCAGATGCAGATATTTCTCAACGCTTCTGGGCTGAAGCAATCAATACTGCCTGTTACACGCAAAACAGATCAATGGTCAACAAAAGACACAACCAGACTCCGTATGAAATATGGAAAGGAAAGAAGCCCAATGTATCTTATTTTCATGTGTTTGGTTGCAAATGTTTTGTACTGAATAATGGGAAAAATCATTTGACTGCATTTGATTCTAAATCAGATGCTGAAATATTTCTTGGCTACTCTGCTGTAAGCAGAGCCTTTAGAATCTTCAACAATAGAACTCTTAATGTTGAAGAATCAATTCATGTTGTCTTCGATGAAGACAGCAGTGCTGAAATTTCTAACACATCTTATTTAAGTAACAGGTTAGACATGATTCACTTGGAAATTGACAGTGAAGATGATGTAGAAGCTAATGCCAAGGATCTTCAAAATCCAGAACCAGATATTCCAATAGTGGAACCAGAAGTTCAGACGTTGGATCAACCAATACCAGCAGAAGATGTTCAAGAACCTACTACTAGTTCTGTGGAAGACAATCTTAACATACCAAATCAAGAAGATGTTCATTCCAATCCATTTATTTGGAGAAAATCTCATCCTCCATCATTGGTTATTGGTAATCCAGCAGCGCCGTTGAGAACCAGAAGACAAATGCTTAATGAATATATGCATGCTGCTTTTATATCTCAGGATGAACCAAAGAAGATTGAAGAAGCTCTTCTGGATCCTAGTTGGATTGAAGCCATGCAAGAAGAACTGAATCAATTCAAACGTAATGATGTTTGGTTTCTAGTACCTAGACCATCTCATCAAGCGGTCATTGGAACTCGATGGGTATTTAGAAACAAACTCAATGAAGAAGGCACAGTGGTGAGAAATAAAGCTAGATTGGTAGCTCAAGGCTTCAGACAAGAAGAAGGCATAGACTTTGATGAGACTTACGCACCAGTAGCAAGGCTCGAAGCAATCAGAATATTCTTAGCCTTTGCTGCTTTCAAGAACTTTAAAGTATATCAGATGGATGTGAAAAGTGCTTTTCTAAATGGTCTCTTACAAGAAGAAGTTTATGTCGAACAACCTCCAGGTTTTATCGATCATTTCTCTCCACATCATGTATTCAAATTACACAAAGCATTATATGGTCTAAAACAGGCACCTAGAGCTTGGTATGACACTTTATCACAATTTCTTATTGATCATGATTTTACCATCGGAGCAGTGGATAAAACTTTATTTACTTTAGTTAAGAATAAGCACACTCTCTTAGTACAGATCTATGTTGATGACATTATTTTTGGGTCAACTAACCCCAAATTATGTGCAAAGTTTGGAAAATTGATGCAGGATAAATTCGAAATGAGCATGATGGGAGAATTAACATTCTTCCTAGGATTGCAAATCAAGCAATCAGAAACAGGAATCTTTATAAATCAAGCCAAATACACCAAGGAGCTTCTGAAAAAGTTTGGAATGGAAGCATGCTCTGCTGCTTCTACTCCAATGAGCTCATCTATTAAGCTTGACAAAGATGAAAGTGGTATTCCAGTAGAGGTAACTCAATATCGAGGTCTTATTGGCTCCTTATTATATTTAACTGCCAGTAGACCAGATATCATGTTTGCTGTTTGCATTTGTGCTCGATTTCAATCTAACCCCAAACAATCTCATTATATTGCTGCTAAGCGTATTTTGAAGTACTTGAAAGGAACTCAAAACGTCGGTTTATGGTATCCCATTGATTCATCGTTAAATCTTATTGGATATTCAGATGCCGATTATGCAGGTTGCAAACTAGACCGAAAAAGCACAAGTGAATTTTGTCAATTTCTTGGAGATAGGTTGATATCCTGGTTTAGCAAGAAACAGACGTCCATAGCCACATCTACTGCAGAAGCAGAATATCTGGCTGCTGGAAGCTGCTGCTCTCAGATACTGTGGATTCAACAACAATTAAGAGATTATGGGATTCAAGCCTCCGAATCACCTATATTCTGTGACAATACCAGTGCAATTGCAATCACACAAAATCCAGTACTTCATTCCAGAACGAAGCACATAGACATCAGACATCACTTTATTAGAGATCATGTGCAGAAGAAGAACATTCGTCTGGAATATGTTTCTACTGATCAACAAACAGCAGATATCTTCACGAAACCCTTACCAGAAAATAAGTTTTCTTACTTTCGTAATTCTCTTGGTTTAATAGATTTAACTTAGTCATCCTCTGTAATTTTAGTTTAACTTCTTTTAGTATTTAATTGATTATTTTTCTAACAGTAAGTTTTTGCAGATAAGCAGAAGAGTAAAGTCAGATGAGCAAAACTGGAATTTTATTAGAAACCATTTCAGTACTTTACACAATGCGTAAATGAAAAATAGTAGATCTTCTTTGCTATTTAACCAGTAGAGTTACATGTAGTGCTTGTCTTCTAATAGAGGAACTTTCTGACATTTTCTTGCAAAGTACTTCAACAGAAAAAAAGATGGTCTTCTTCGAAAGAGAAAGGCCTAGAAAGAATCTAGCAAGCTTAGGTCTTGCCAGCACTAATGTAATTTTTAGATGCCACACAAGGCATCAGAGAGGATTTCATCATCATCAATCCTCCAGCACTCTCTTATCGCATTAGAATGCTTCTGGAAGAAATGGATGCAATATTTGAAACTCAACCATAGCAAAAGATTTGCATAACTGTTGAAACTACAACTCAAGGAGAGTATTTCAAGGACCTTTTCGACATCGTTGAAACCTTCAAACCTCTCTCTGAACAATTTTGCCTCATCTCCTGAATCTAGCTCTAACTCTCTTTTTATTTGTATTCTCATTGTTTTTCTTACTTACTTTCGATCAAGATTTGCAGGTATTTATAAGGGGAACAAAGACTCTTGTGAATCACACAATTGTAACTGTTCATCTTCAACGGCTCAGATTGAGAGATGGCCAAGAGTCACTTGTCACAATTATGACTACTTATTAATTGCATTTACCGAGGGGGAACAGTATCTTAGTCAGACTGAGAGTTTGATGTCTTTTTCAGAAAACAGATAGGATATTTGTCTTCTCGATAAAACTACTTGTCTGCTGGTTTTGACAGAGTGCTCATTTACTTCAGGACTCTGAAACTTCCAGTAGACGTTATCATAAAATGACAAATCCTTTTCTGATTTCTTTTAAGTAACTGCCTGGACAGCCCGCTCTTTTTCAAATTTTCAAAATCATTCGTCTTTCTGACAATTTCTGCAAAATCTTTTCAAACACTCAACCTAGAACATACTGACACGTGTCTTTGTGTTCATTTGACGGCTGTATATCTTTTTCATACCCTTCATTTTCATCTTTACTGTTTCATAACTATCGTTATTCAGCTACTGCTTTCTCTATATCGTAACTAACTACTGCAAAGTTTTCTGCTCTCATCTGCTTACAGAAATGGCTGGCGCATATACTCTCAATGCTTATCAGGTTAACTTTGCCTCTGTTCTTACCATCAAGGATGAAAATCTTCTAAGAATGTTTCAGGACATTGAGAAATCAGGACTCCGAAAATTCCTGGAAGCACCAGCAATCATCTACAAAAATGCTCTCCTGGAATTTTACGCCAAAGCAGCAGTCCATGAAGGAAGGATTGTTCATACCCTAGGAGATGCTTCTATCTCCATTGATGCCGCTCATCTAGGAGCAACCTTCCTCCTTCCACTTTCGGGTATTTTTGAACTTTCTGATATTTCAAAAACAGATATGTCTGTTGCTCTCACCTCTTTCTCCGCATCTGGAGAAGAAGTGTCTCCTTCTTGCCATAAGAAATTACTAAAGATAGATTATCAGATTCTGGCCGATATTGTGGCCAAAGCTATTCTGATCAAGGCTGGCACCTTTGATAAACTGACAAAAGAAAAAGTTCAGGTCATGACTGCCATCACCAAAGGGATTAAGGTGGATTGGAGTCACTTTATTTTTAGAATTATGAAGGATATGGTCACTCGGAAGAGCTCTGGTTTCGCGGTTCAGATCAGTGTGTTGCTCAAAGATGCTGGTTTTCCATCTACCAGTGATCTCGATGCTACTTCTGTCACAATGATCGATGCAGCAAATGTTTTGGCTCTAAGGCCTGAGCCAACAGTGACGGAATTTGTTGCAATGAAAAAAGAAATTGGGGAATCTGCCTCTGAGGCTCCCAAACCTCACAAGCAAATTTCAAAGAAACGACTGCTTATTTCCACAGATTCCGATAAAACAGCTTCAGGAGAATCTGCTGCTACTGCTCGCCCAACAATACCGACCCCAGCAAAGAAGAAACAGCGCACCATCCTCAAATTGAAAAAGACAGCAGCACTGTCTGAGATTGAGAAAGTACCTATTCGACAGGTCTTTCCAGAAGCTGCTCCTTCTGTTCGCTCGACTGTTTCTTCCACTGCTCTCGTTACTGCGTCCATATCAGCACCCTCTTCTGTTTCAGTTTTTAAGCCATCATCTGGCGTTGTTATTCGAGAACCAGCAAGTGGGTCTTCTGCTTTCCGCCCTATTGCGCCCATTTCATCTACTGACAAAGGAAAAGGGAAAATGGTTGCAGAACCACCTACTCTTGGTCACAAGACCACTGTTACTACAGGTGTTGACCTTCACCTAGCAGAAATTGAGACCTCTGCTAACGAGGAGATAAAATTCTTTGATGAATGGCATTCTGTCCGATTGTTCCATTCTTTTGACTTCTTCAAAACCAAAGGCAATTATAGCAAGATGATGACTGCCGAAAGAAGGACTTTTCAGCTGGCAAAAACGAAGAATGTTATCGAGGCCTTGGGCAGAAGGAACTTCATCCTCGATCAACTCAAGTGTCAGAAATTAGAATCAGTGTTGCAAGTTATTCAATCGAATTTTGATCCTGCCACTCCTACTGCTGCTCAGGATCAACATGTTATTTTGATTCTTTCTGAAAGACTTCAGCAGATGAATGAGCAACTTCTTGCTCAAGAACAAGGCTTTGGAGAGCCTACAGTCTATCATATGGGCCTTATCCCGAGCTTTCAACAAAATCAGATAGTTGAGGAAAGGACCACTGCCTCCCCAAAGGCTGCTGTTTTTAGTACTCCTACATCTCCGACTCGGCCCATTCAGTCCTCATCGCTTCTATCTGTGCATGAACTGGCTTCAGTTGAAGAAGTGATTGAATCTATTGTCCCTGCTGTCTCTGCCACCTTGGACTTACCAGCTTCTGGATCTCCTACCCCAGGACAACAAGTCGCAGAACCAGACACTACTTCCCTACTGCCGAACTTGGGATTATTTTCTGCTGAACATCAAGCAGAAATGAGTGTTCTTCTGGAACCTCCCTCTGCACCTTTGGTTGAAGCACCTTCAGTTACACAGGCCGCAATTGTACCTTTGGAAGAAGTTTTGGCTTCTGATCTGACTACGCCTACTGAAGATGTTCCTCCGCCTCTGGTTGCTGTTGAGTATGCTGTTTCTGCATTTCCAGCAGAAAGCACTATCGACCCGGTTCCTTCTACTGCTTTGTTAGATGCTCCTGTTGACTCTACTGCGTTAACTGTCTCCCTACCTGTTGTGACTGCGACGACTTCTCGTCTATCTGAGATCAAACAACGCATTCTTTACCGAACTCCTTCACCAGAAACAGATGTTTTCAATCTCGAACAACAGATTCTATGTCTACAAACCGACCTCACCAACATATCTGAATTGGTGCAGCGTATGTCTTGTGAAAACCTTGTGGAAATCACTGGTGCTAAAGACTTCCGAGAGCGCATGGGTAAACACATCTATCTCACTAAGGAGACAACGGACAAGATGTATGTTGAAGCCTCCATCTTCAGACAAAATGTAACAAGAACTCACAACGCCCTCCTACTCGCTCAAACTGATATACTTTCTCGAATCACTGAGCATGACGATCTTTTTCGATCGCTCTCTACTTCTGTGGAACTTCTGGATGCCAAGATTGATTCTCAAAATCAATCTATTACCGCCTTAGATAATCGCATCTCCTCTCAGACTCCTTATCTAGAGATGCTAACTGATGGCATTCAAAATATTTCCGGAAGATTGAATGATCTCTTTACCCATGTGGTGGCCGCTGATGCCAAAAAGGGGGAAGATAGAAGAGATCAAGAAGGAGTTAGGCAAACAGAAGACGGAATTTGTTGCAATGAAAAAAGAAATTGGGGAATCTGCCTCTGAGGCTCCCAAACCTCACAAGCAAATTTCAAAGAAACGACTGCTTATTTCCACAGATTCCGATAAAACAGCTTCAGGAGAATCTGCTGCTACTGCTCGCCCAACAATACCGACCCCAGCAAAGAAGAAACAGCGCACCATCCTCAAATTGAAAAAGACAGCAGCACTGTCTGAGATTGAGAAAGTACCTATTCGACAGGTCTTTCCAGAAGCTGCTCCTTCTGTTCGCTCGACTGTTTCTTCCACTGCTCTCGTTACTGCGTCCATATCAGCACCCTCTTCTGTTTCAGTTTTTAAGCCATCATCTGGCGTTGTTATTCGAGAACCAGCAAGTGGGTCTTCTGCTTTCCGCCCTATTGCGCCCATTTCATCTACTGACAAAGGAAAAGGGAAAATGGTTGCAGAACCACCTACTCTTGGTCACAAGACCACTGTTACTACAGGTGTTGACCTTCACCTAGCAGAAATTGAGACCTCTGCTAACGAGGAGATAAAATTCTTTGATGAATGGCATTCTGTCCGATTGTTCCATTCTTTTGACTTCTTCAAAACCAAAGGCAATTATAGCAAGATGATGACTGCCGAAAGAAGGACTTTTCAGCTGGCAAAAACGAAGAATGTTATCGAGGCCTTGGGCAGAAGGAACTTCATCCTCGATCAACTCAAGTGTCAGAAATTAGAATCAGTGTTGCAAGTTATTCAATCGAATTTTGATCCTGCCACTCCTACTGCTGCTCAGGATCAACATGTTATTTTGATTCTTTCTGAAAGACTTCAGCAGATGAATGAGCAACTTCTTGCTCAAGAACAAGGCTTTGGAGAGCCTACAGTCTATCATATGGGCCTTATCCCGAGCTTTCAACAAAATCAGATAGTTGAGGAAAGGACCACTGCCTCCCCAAAGGCTGCTGTTTTTAGTACTCCTACATCTCCGACTCGGCCCATTCAGTCCTCATCGCTTCTATCTGTGCATGAACTGGCTTCAGTTGAAGAAGTGATTGAATCTATTGTCCCTGCTGTCTCTGCCACCTTGGACTTACCAGCTTCTGGATCTCCTACCCCAGGACAACAAGTCGCAGAACCAGACACTACTTCCCTACTGCCGAACTTGGGATTATTTTCTGCTGAACATCAAGCAGAAATGAGTGTTCTTCTGGAACCTCCCTCTGCACCTTTGGTTGAAGCACCTTCAGTTACACAGGCCGCAATTGTACCTTTGGAAGAAGTTTTGGCTTCTGATCTGACTACGCCTACTGAAGATGTTCCTCCGCCTCTGGTTGCTGTTGAGTATGCTGTTTCTGCATTTCCAGCAGAAAGCACTATCGACCCGGTTCCTTCTACTGCTTTGTTAGATGCTCCTGTTGACTCTACTGCGTTAATTGTCTCCCTACCTGTTGTGACTGCGACGACTTCTCGTCTATCTGAGATCAAACAACGCATTCTTTACCGAACTCCTTCACCAGAAACAGATGTTTTCAATCTCGAACAACAGATTCTATGTCTACAAACCGACCTCACCAACATATCTGAATTGGTGCAGCGTATGTCTTGTGAAAACCTTGTGGAAATCACTGGTGCTAAAGACTTCCGAGAGCGCATGGGTAAACACATCTATCTCACTAAGGAGACAACGGACAAGATGTATGTTGAAGCCTCCATCTTCAGACAAAATGTAACAAGAACTCACAACGCCCTCCTACTCGCTCAAACTGATATACTTTCTCGAATCACTGAGCATGACGATCTTTTTCGATCGCTCTCTACTTCTGTGGAACTTCTGGATGCCAAGATTGATTCTCAAAATCAATCTATTACCGCCTTAGATAATCGCATCTCCTCTCAGACTCCTTATCTAGAGATGCTAACTGATGGCATTCAAAATATTTCCGGAAGATTGAATGATCTCTTTACCCATGTGGTGGCCGCTGATGCCAAAAAGGGGGAAGATAGAAGAGATCAAGAAGGAGTTAGGCAAACAGAAGATGAGGCTGAACCTTCCAACAGAAGAGATCAAGAACCTCAAAATGAAGAAATCATTTACAGGGACATTGCAACCAATTAATTTGCTTACCTTGATACATTATTATCATTATCTGTTTATTTAAATGATTATCTGTTTATTTTATATCTTTCTACTGTTTAGGTTTTGGCATCACCACAAAGGGGGAAATTGTTAGATATTAATTTTATTGTGGCGATGGTAACTAAAACCAGTAGACCAGCAGATCAGAACAACTAGATAGTTTATCAGTAGCTGCTGCTCTAGTAAAACTAAACCAGTAGAAAGAGGGCTAACTATACAAACCAGTAGAGAACACTTTCTAACGTTGCTACCTTAATTGTTACCGTTAAGATGTTCCTAGTACCAGCATTAATTGCAGCATTAAATACTATACGGAGTCATTTAATGCATATTACCCAGTTGAGTACAAAACAAGACTGATTGTTTTATAGCTTTTCTGCAGGAACCTATTTCGGTAATAAAGCTGATTGTATTAGTTATCTGAAGACTTCTCTGTTTATGAATGTTGAACTCAGTCGATTATATATACTTGGATCAAATCCTTGATCGACACGACACTTCGCATAATATCATTTTTCAAGGAACAAAGCTACTCTCTTATCAGAAAAATATCATTCATTCTTGAGCGTTGTCAAGTTCAACACAAAGAAAAGTAGCACACGCTTCATAGCTTATATCTGATCTTGTTAAAGATCATCTTGTGCTACTAATTCTTACACTCTTCACAATCTTTACTACATCAATATTTTATCAGAAGAGTCTGTAATCTGAAAAGAGTCTCTTCAGAACTTTGTGTTCCACATTTGTGTAAAGTTGAGAAACTAAGAGTTTCAGTAGGCTGAGGTGTAAGTCCTTCTGAAGTGGGTGTGTACAAGTGTTGTACTGTAATATCCAAAGTCTTTTAGTTATACCTTCTGGAAACAGAAGAAGGGGAGACGTAGAAGAGTTTATCTTCGAACTTCCATAAACAACTGCTGTCTACTGCTTTATTGTTTTTCAACTACTTCATCAGATTATTTCCGCACATTCTACTGTAATCAGGTGAAAGTATTCTCACAAGATCAACTACTATCCTTAACAGGATTCTAGTACTTCATCCTCACGAAAAACGAGTAGAGTTTATTCACCCCCCCTCTAAACTCAACTTCGATCCTCAACATATATATATATATATTTAGATATATATATATATATATATATATATATATATATATATATATAGATACGTTGCATGCAAGGCAAGTGGAGCATTTTGCGTACTACACGTCTCGCGCATATGCGCGACCAATAGGGGCGCAGATGCGCGAGACACAAAGCCTCAGCGCGTCTTCGTCACGGCAGCTCGCGCATATGCGCGCTCCATCGCCGCGCATATGCGCGAGACCTACTGTCTCGTGCAATGCAACTCGCGCATATGCGCGCCTCCACGCCGCGCATATGCGCCAACTTCTCTGCCCTGCTCGCGCATATGCGCCCGTTCACGTCGCGCATATGCGCTGAGCACTCCCCTAGGCTACTGGACACCTCGCGCATATGCGCGCCCTCACGCAGCGCAGATGCGCGGAGTCTTCTGCCAAACCCGCGCATGTGTGCGCACCAACTCGTGCATGTGTGCGTATGGCATTTCCTTCGCACATATTTCGCGTCTGTTCTCGTCTTTTCCGGTCTAATTCCTTTCGTCCATAATCACATCAATTTAATCAAGAAATCATTTCGGATTAATCTCAGATTACAGGAAATAAAATCTCGGGCATTATATTTAGCCTCTGTTTACCATGCTGGGCAATAATATTCGGGGGGGGGGGGGGGGGGGGGGGATTTTCCCTACCACCTCTTCCTCTATAAGAGGAGTCTCCTCGTTCACGAGAATTCATATCTGTAATTAAAGACATTAAGATAAATATTCTCGAGTTAAAAAATCAGGTAAGTGATTAATTTTACCTTTTTTATAAATGATTTCAAAATCGAAAGGAGCTAAATGAGTCGGCCATCTTGCAAACATTTGCGTAGAAATATTATGTTTAAAATCTTTATTAAACATAAATTTTGCAGATTTGCAATCAGTTTTTATAAAAAAACTTTTGATTATATAAATCATCTTGAAATTTTAAAATATATCTTACAATAGCTAAAATTTCTTTTGCCACTGCAGAATAATTTTTCTGGGCATTATTCCATTTCCCAGAATAAAATCGAATAAGATATTCTTGTTTTTATTGAGGATCTATCTGTTTTAAGATTCCTCCAAAACTTATATCTGAAGCATCTGTTTCTATAATTTTATCCCATTGGGGATTAGCAAGCATAAGAAAGGTTGATTTTTAAATTTTTCTTTAATAATTTTTACTGCCTTAGTATGTTTTTCAGACCAAGGTAATTGATTTTTCTTTAATCTATCATATAAGATAGCAGAATCATTGGCTAAATTTTTTATATAAGGAGAAATATGATTTAAACTTTCTAAAAATCTTTGAAACTGAGTTTTATCAGTTAATATATCAGGAAATTTTGAATCAAATTTTATACTTCTTTATATAGGAATTATTTTTCTTTTCTCAATCATATGTCCAAGAAATCTAATATTAGTTTGAAATAAAATCATTTTAGATTTTGATATAACAAGATCATTTTGAATAACAATATTTTTAAACATATCTAAATGTTTAAAATATGTTTCCATTTGAAAATACTAAGATATCATCAATATAAACAATTATAAAATTGCTATAATTATAAAAAAAATGTCATTCATAATTTGTTGAAATTCTGAAGAGGCATTTTTAAGGCCAAAGTGGATTAATGTCCATTCATAATGTCCTTGGAACATTAAAAGAAGTTTATTAACATAAAAAGCAGTACATGACCAATGAGATTGAGAAGGTTTTATTAAACCTTTTTGTAGTAAAGAATGAATTTCATTCTTACATAATTCTAAATATTCAGAATTCATTTGACAAGGATGAGCTTTGGTAGGAATATTATTTTCATCAAAATTCTCTTCATATGGAAGAGATATAATATATTTCTTACGATTCCAAAAAACATTTGGAAGATTGTTACATATATTTAATGAAAATTTATAATAAATAATTTTTATTTTCTCATGTAATTTAGGATGTTGTAATTTATCATCTATAGTTAGAATTTTTACTTCTTCTTTTAAAGAAATAATTTGAAAAGTTTTTCTATCAATCTTTTCTTGTAATTCATTTAAAATTCTATGAACCAGTTTAGTTATAAACTGAAAGGAAATAAGATTACCTTGAAGAGTTCCTATAATACATGTTTCATCAACATAAGTTCAATGATAAATTTGATATATGAAAGGAAGACCAAGTATAAGTAGGCTAAAAATATCTTTTGCTACAAAAACTTGGTTTGAATATAGTTTTTATCTTTGCAAATATATGCTTTTGATAATTTATAGTTTATTTCTAAAGGTTCTCCTCCTGCATGAGAGAGAGAATGAGCAGTTTTATGAAAATATTTAGTAGGAATTAATTCTTCCTGTATAACATTTAAATCTGCACCACTATCAATCACATCAATAAAATTTTTCTTATAAAAATTATCAATTAATAAAGTGATATTAGTATACCATTTTTGAGATATGATCATACTTAAAACAGATAAATGTTATTTTTATTAGTATCAAGAAATAAAATATTTTGAATATTTTCAAAACTTTCAGAATTATCAATTAAATTGTTATTGTTATTCTCAATAACTGAAATACGATAATTCAAACTAATATTGTTATGTTCTAAAAATTTTACTTGTTCTTTGAGATTGTCTATTTCTTTAATTAAATCCTGTATAGTAACGAGATTTTGTTGACTTTATTTTTTTTGTAAATATTTTTAACTTCTTTCATAGAATAAGCTTGTTCTTGTTTAACAAGAATATTATTTTTACTAGTTGAAGCAGTATTTTCATTTAATCAATAATTGTAGGTTTTAGTATGAGATCCTTAATCATTTTAAGGAATTCTAAAATATTATTATTTGTTAATACATTTATGTTTAAATCTTGAAATTGAGACATAAATTTATAAAAATCATCATTTTTATCATTATTATCATCTATATGATCAATACAAGATTTTCCTTGTATACAATTATTACATTCATCTGAATCAGAAATATCTGATTCATTATCTAAAGTTTCTTCTGAATTATATGATTCTGAAAAATTCACAGTTTCATTATTAGTATCTTGATTTGAATCCATTATTATTTTAAATAATGTTTCTTTTAAATTTTCGTCTATATCTAAATTATTGATTTTATTTTTAGCCCAAAATTGATTAGCATAATGTCCTGGCTGTTTATTTTTTCTACAAATTATTAATTTATTTTTGTTTTTATATTTTTCTTCTTTCCATAAATCACGGCTTTCCTTTCTTTTCTTCTTTTTCTCTTTTTGTCTTTCAGACAAATGTCATGTCTTCTCTTTCTATAAAGTTTTTCTTCTTTTTCTATTATTTTCTTCTTACCTTTTTTAGGTAGGTCCATTCCAAATTAATCACAAAATTTACCTAATTGTTTCTTCTCAAGTATTTTTGTCTTTTAATTTGATTATTTAGTTTTAATTCATTACAGAGAGCTAAACCCTCTTGTATACAAGTACTTATTAATTTTCCATAAGTATAATTCTCATATGGAATATAAATATCATCTTTTCTTAGAATTTTTCTAATTCTTTCAGCAAATAGAAAAGGTAAACCATCTATGAATTTGGCTTTCCAAAAACTATTATTACAGTGTGGAATATCATATATTTGAGATAGAAAGGTATCTTTACACCATCTAAATCAGTAAAAGTTTTACATTTAGATTACTTAATAAAATACGAATTTGTTCACCATTATCAGTGAATCTACCAGTAAAATGTTCAGTCATTGTCATTATTAATGAGTAGACTGAATTTTCTAATTGAGTTTGATTTTCAATTTTAATTGAATTAAGAACTTCTTCTTTTTGAGATTGATTCAAATAATTATCCCACCATCCTTTAAGTTGGCCAGTTAATCATGTTTTAATCATTTTAGCAATATTTTTATCATTATTGCCTGAAGTTTTACACGCAGTACTATACATAAGCATTCTGTGTGCAGTATTATAAATTTGCTTATCAATAAAACCATACTTTTCCCATTATAGCTATTAGAAAAGATATATTCTTGTTCTTCTAAAAGAACATCCATAGGAGTGGGTCTATCATAATAGTATTTGGTTTGAGTAGGTCTATCAGCCCATTTGATTTTATTAATTTCTTCATCAGAATGATTATTAATATTTTCAAACTCTTCATTAAGAGTATTTAAATTAAGTTTTCTAAATTTTTCTTCTAATAATTTTTCTATATCAGAAACAGAAGATTTAAATTTAAAATCTTTTATGTCTGGAGGGGATTGAATAGAAGAAGTAGCAATAGAAACAATATTAGTTTCTTCTTTAGTTTGTATATGAACATCTGGTTTAATTTTATTAATAGCTAAAATCATTTTATCAATACGATCTTTAAGAGAATTTATTTCTTCTCCTATTATCATAAGATATAAATTTGTATAATTTTATTTTTCAGTTATCTGATTTATATGTTTAACAGTTGTTTGTAACATATCATTTTCAAATAATTTTTAAAAAGCAGTAAAATTTAAAATTTATTATTTTTTTATATAATAAAAGATTGTTGAGGAGGATAAACAGATTTTTGAATCTGTCCTGAAGAAAGTTTATAATTTCTTTCAAGCATAGAAATATAATCTATAATAAATGTTTTAAAAAACCAAGGAACAAAATGTATTAATTTATTTTGGTTTTCACAATATTTATAAAATTCTGAAACTATATATTCAAATTCTTCTTCAGAGAAATTTTTAAAATACCATTCTCTGATTGATTCCAATTTGGATAAATAAAATTCAGTATTGATCTCTGCTCTAGCAAAAGATCCTTTCGTAAAATCAATTTTTGATTTACTATTCATTAAATACTAAAATTCATTTCTGAAACTGTATCAGTTTCTCTAACTTTTTGAAAGTTACTTTTATGAACAATATTATTATGATTTATGATTAAATCTTCTACTGTATCAGTAGATTCTAAATCTTCTCTTACTTGAGAAGTAGATGCTCTAGAAATTTGTGATATATCTACCATATAATCTAGAGGTGAAATAAAAGAATAACTAAATCTTGATCTAGCATAAAAATAAGAGGGTAATAATCTTCTTTGTTCATTATTAAACTGTATTTGATGTGGGGACCCGGGCTCTAACTCAATTCTTTTGGGATTTATTGGATCTTTGCTCGAAAATGTGGGTCAAATTTTTGCTTTTAACATAAACTCAAATGTATAATTAAAGCCTAACATGTCTCTATATTAATTAACCAACATAATGTACCTACAAGTCTGTCTAGTACAATCATACGCTAGTGTTTAAATACCAACTACAAATATCAGTAGTACAAGTCTAATAAGTAAACACTAGAAATCTTCAACGCCCGAGATCTCCACGCTATCATCAATCTCTCATCTAGCTCGAGACCCAGATCCTGCCCCACCTGTTGCCATGCACACATACAGACAAGACAACAGCCGGATAACTCCGGTGAGAACAAATCCCAGTATAAAACATGGTAAGCATGTACAGTAACAATCTAAATCATAAAACATGCTATCATGAACATATTCAAAAGTAATAGATTTCATAATCTATGAAATCAAATCAAAATAAGCATGCAACCCAATTCAGATACACATGCAATTTAAATCAAGTCATATAAACATGCTGTCATGACTGAAAGCAATAAACATGGATTTCATAGTCTATGAAACCACATTCATAACCACATGCAGTTCTAGTCAACTCATGTCTAGACTCGACTCAACTATATCTCTAGGGATCCCGGGGTGAATAAGACGTCACTGTCTGTCACCTACCCTCCCAATCGGGGTGACGTACGTCTTATTCCTAGACTTCGGTCATATCTGTATCGAATAATCTACAATAGGAGGGTGTCTGCTCCTATGTAACGATACACCGAACGTCTAGAAGTCTGACTATCTGTCAAACTTTCCTACCTCAAATGCAATGTATAACAATCTGTAAACAAAGCATGTTCATTTCAAAGGATTTGAATATAAAGTCTATAAACAAATCACAATTATATCAAAAGATAAAAAAAAATCAAGTATGTGATTTTATTGGGAAACTCAAATGAGATCTGATTTGAGTTATATCTTCCCAGATATCACATGAATTATACCTTTGTCGTCCTGGTCTGACGAAGACGAAGTCTCGAAGTCCAATATGTCCATATCAAGTCTGAGATGACAATATCAAATACACTGTATCAATGTGTAACTCAATTCACGATCTGTTCTGATCAATACTCAACTCAGTATATAATCTGATCAATCTAAATTAACTGATGTTTCAACGGCATACTAACACAGTCTTGTAACTCCGTAAATCACAACATCACTGATATCATATCTAATTCATAACACAAACATATGGTATAATTTCCTCAGTCTGATTTCACAAATATACCGAATAATCTATTCAGAACATATAAGAATAATCATTTCTCCATTCTTGAATCAAGAACAATACCAATCTAGTGTTCAATCTAAATCAATATCTTCAGAAAATCATAACAATTGTATAAACAGTCTATTCGTAAATCTGACTTCGATTATACAATACCTACGGTAGCAAACACACCATATCTGAACCATATACAGTTCTAACAACATCATATTTCCAAAACATCTCAAACGTAATAAAACTTACGTCCTTGTGTAGCTCGAGTCGAGAGGAGTACGGTACTACGTTCAAATTCGAATTCTGATGAACAGTCCTTCCACAATCGCCAATCAAAAAGGCGTAAGGATTTTCTATCAAAATGTCGACCTCCTTTTCTGAAATTCTGAGGGAAAACGTGTCATTCCTCTATATATATACTGCATGCATTTCATGAAACGTGGCATCATTTTTCATGCAACACGCATGACCGCGGGTGCGGTCAGTGTAAGGAGCGCGGGTGCGCTCAAGCGGTGATCCTAGCCATTCTCTCGGCAGCTCATACCGCGGGTGCGCTTCTTGCAAGACCGCGGGTGCGGTGTCATCAGCGCGGTTGCGCTCCGTCTAATACCGCGGGTGCGGTGTGTCTACGGGATTTGTACTTCATTTTCTGCACATGCACCGCGGGTGCGGTCGTGCTAGCACCGCGGGTGCGGTCGTGCAAACTTCTAAATTCTAGCTTTCTGATCATGCAACACCTGGTTCTCAAATCTTTCTTCCCTCATTGCATGTCATGCATTCTCATATCTTTCGAGTCTTACATTAACGAAGATTAACAATCTTGGTTTATCAATTCTATAATTCTTGGGCATTACATTTCTCCCCCTCTTAGATCTGAGTTCGTCCTCGAACTCTCAAGTGATCAATTCAGCTATACGAGAAGAAATGTATACTCGAGTTCAACTCGAACTCAACTCTCTGATTCCAGTCTGGAATAAGAATTCATGAAGTATCCTATCATAATACTTCTTAAACTAACTCTGACAGAATCAATCTTGCCATATTGGTTATACAACATCCGTATAAACCAATTACAGTTTATAATAAAACAATACCATTAATTGTTCTCCCATCTGTTTATCCCAATCAAGGATATACTCAATCTTAATCTTTAAATACCAATCGTCATCATCCGACGTTGGTTTATGACATTTGTTCTTTCTGAACTATCTTTATCTTCCTTCAAATTTCTTCAAGAGAAATAGAAATCGGTAGTATTCACTGTATACGGTCCTGACTCTAACTATCTCATTACCCATCTGGTAGGCTGATAGGTATTGTCACGCAGTGATAATAAGTCATATCAATTAGTGCTAACATCTAGCACTCTATAATTCTACCAAAATCCTCCAATATCTGGATAAAATATATTCTGACTGTCTGCCAATTTGTAACATAGTCTGAGAAGAAACTCATGATATGCTCTGTCACGAGTACAAAATCAACCAGAAAATCCCATTCTGATATACTCTATCTCAACATTCTGTTGATTCTGATCATTCCTCTGACATCAATCTGTGTCATCTGGTTTTTTGTTTGTACGTTATCTGGTACAAACTAATAGATACAGATTGATCAATCTGTCAATCATAATCATATTATCTTACCATCTGAAGTAAATGGCGGCAATTTCATTACAACAGCCATAGAAATGCACTCCCATTTCTATTTAGAAATATACAAATTCTATAATAATCTTTTGATATTTATCTTTCTGTCTTTTCTGTTAGCGATTCAAACATATCAGTATGATTTCTGCCAACATTTCCGTACCAATTCTATTCTAACTGATTTAATCTGTTTATATCCAAACTGTCTGTTATCCGAATAACAACTGAATCCACTAACGTGCATGTCTGACACTATCTGTGATATCTGATTCGAACTATTCGGCACAAACAATCAGTTAATAATATAAATCAAAGAAGAAATACCTACCTGGTATTCGGCTCTGACTCTCAATGTCAATTCTGTTATACAATTCTGAAACACTCTGACACATTCTGATCTCATTTCTGAACTGCTGTAATTCTTTAAATTAACTCTGATACAATTGAACTGTACATAATCTCAACGGTTCACAACAATCTGTATCATATACGGATTCAAAACAACAGTAATATCCAATAAGATACGAAATAGCAGTAACCTATACAGATCTAGTGAGTTCAAGGAACTCATAAAAGGTAATCTCTGGCAATAAGATTGCTTCTGATTAATCAAACATGTCTTCATGTCATTCTGATCAACTGTTATATCTCATCTGCAAATAAAATATGCTCCCCCAAAACGATATAAAAATATCTCAAATACTGATTTAGAATAATAACAATACCCAGCAGATATAAAGCAACAGTCGAATCAAATAATCTGCCCAATCAGAAAAAATACATTTCTGAAATTTCTGATATTTCTGAACTTTCTGGTCTTTCTGACATCAGTCTCGTTCTCAGTTACTGATCTCTGTCTCAACTGTATCAAAATCTATCTATATACTAACTTCAGATATCGCATATTCTGAATACAATCTGTTTCAAGCGGAATTCTTATCTGAATAATTTCTGTATACAATACTCACAATTCTCAGAATATTCAACAAAATCTTTAAATATTCAGTATAATTTCCAACTACTCGAGTCAATCAACCAGACACTGCAAATATATCCATATATCATAGATATAACGAGTATAAATCTTCAGAATATCTCTAAACATACTGAGACATGCCAAAGAGAAACATTACTCCAATGTAACTCCTGTTCAGTATTCTGCTGTTAATCTTTCAAATCGTTCAATTCGTTCTGTATCATTCTTGATATTCAATATCATTCTGTACTGAATCTACCATACAATTAATATCTGATCTTAATTCAATTCTGCAATCTATATTTCTGATATAAAGCAATCTGAAATCTTATCTGGCAATATCAGTCAACTCGTACAATACTGGCAGATCTGCCAATATTAGGCTCGATTTCAGTAGATCTACTGAATACAGAAGGATGCAATTTGCTCCTTTCTGCATTAATCGAGTCACATATACAATACAGATATCAAAGGAATTCTAAATCTAACATCCTTATCGTGGTATTTCCACTGATCAATCATCTTTGGTCTGACTCTTACCATTTTCGGAAAAAATTCTACAATATGTCTGTACTTGTTCAGCATATGCATATCAATAATGCGTTCAAATCAGAAACACAAGTACATCACAATCTATTTCTATTTCATTCTCATCTCACTGTAGTATACAATATATACAGAAATTTCTGATATCATCATTTCCTCTACAAGAAAGGACATCAATACTACAGTACAAACATACCCAACAGATACATCATATCTCCATGCTACCCCATCAAATGTAATCATATGAAATGCATTAGTATATATATCAATACATATGCATCATCATCATTAAAGAATAATACCTGTTGTACGTTCTGAAGCTACTTCTCAGTCGTGATTCTTTGACAATTCTGTTCCCTAAAATTTTCGGGAACTTCTTTGAGGACACACTCTCGCAAAGTGTCCCGGCTGTTTACAGACATTGCATCTACTAAGTACTCCTTGACAGTGTTCTGTGGAATGTCTTCCTCCGCAAGTTCTGCAGTATACTCCAGTATAACTCGGACTGGAAACACTGGAGCTAGATGAACTACTCTGTCCACCTCCTAATTTCTTAAACTGTTTCTTTTCGATCTTCAATGGTTCTTTCTTTTTACCACTGCTACTGCCAATCTCAACTCTGAAAGGCAGTTGTTGTGGATTCGGTGCTGGAAGATCAAACGATGCTCCCTGATGTCCTATCAGAACCGTTTCTGCTCTTTTGGCTCTGTTCAATGTATCAGTAAAACTATTCGATTGCTTCACACTCACCAATGTACGTATTTCTGGATTCAATCCCTGAATGAACTGGATAGACATCGCATCATCATTCCTAGCCACAAGAGGGGCAAAACGTAATAAGGTGAAGAACTGAGCCAAATACTCATCAATACTCATCTGATTCTGTCTCAGGTTTGCAAATTCTGCACTTCTATCCTGTCTGTACGATGTAGGGAAGAATCTTTGATAAAATTCAAATTTAAAAATCTTCCACGAAATCACTGAACGGTTTTGTTCTAAAGCTCCTTTGGTTAGTAACCACCATCTTCTTGCAGTCTCTTGCAATTGGTTCTCAATCAGGTTAACTCTACACTCATCTGTGAAACCAAGGAATTCAAACACCATTTCTGTCTCCTCAAGCCAATTCTCACAATCGACTGACGTCTCAGTTCCTTTCAGAATCGGCGGTTGAAACGACTGAAATCTCTTCATCTGCGTTTCTATCGGAGTCTCTGATACATCTATCTGTTCAGTCGAAGTACTGCCCCTTTCTGGAAATCTCCGAGGCGGTATATCTGAATATCAAACAGATTAGTACCCAATCTATACAGTCTGTCTCAGCCCTCCTCTGATCATATACCTCTGATCCAGACTCGGTTCTGATTCAGGCTTAACCATTACAGGCTGCAATCAACTCAGATAACAAACAACATGTAATAGGGAAAGCGATAAATCATGCTAGCACATATCATGTAAGTCAACATTATCATAATTCTCATGCTAGCAATCATATGCAAAAAAAGAAAATTCAATCTACCCCGCTCATTCTCTTCTATCTCAGTCTAAAGAATCTATCAACTCTGACTATCTCAATCTAAAGGATCTATCGCTCTGATACCACCTGTTGTGGGGACCCGGGCTCTAACTCAATTCTTTTGGGATTTATTGGATCTTTGCTCGAAAATGTGGGTCAAATTTTTGCTTTTAACATAACTCAAATGTATAATTAAAGCCTAACATGTCTCTATATTAATTAACCAACATAATGTACCTACAAGTCTGTCTAGTACAATCATACGCTAGTGTTTAAATACCAACTACAAATATCAGTAGTACAAGTCTAATAAGTAAACACTAGAAATCTTCAACGCCCGAGATCTCCACGCTATCATCAATCTCTCATCTAGCTCGAGACCCAGATCCTGCCCCACCTGTTGCCATGCACACATACAGACAAGACAACAGCCGGATAACTCCGGTGAGAACAAATCCCAGTATAAAACATGGTAAGCATGTACAGTAACAATCTAAATCATAAAACATGCTATCATGAACATATTCAAAAGTAATAGATTTCATAATCTATGAAATCAAATCAAAATAAGCATGCAACCCAATTCAGATACACATGCAATTTAAATCAAGTCATATAAACATGCTGTCATGACTGAAAGCAATAAACATGGATTTCATAGTCTATGAAACCACATTCATAACCACATGCAGTTCTAGTCAACTCATGTCTAGACTCGACTCAACTATATCTCTAGGGATCCCGGGGTGAATAAGACGTCACTGTCTGTCACCTACCCTCCCAATCGGGGTGACGTACGTCTTATTCCTAGACTTCGGTCATATCTGTATCGAATAATCTACAATAGGAGGGTGTCTGCTCCTATGTAACGATACACCGAACGTCTAGAAGTCTGACTATCTGTCAAACTTTCCTACCTCAAATGCAATGTATAACAATCTGTAAACAAAGCATGTTCATTTCAAAGGATTTGAATATAAAGTCTATAAACAAATCACAATTATATCAAAAGATAAACAAAAATCAAGTATGTGATTTTATTGGGAAACTCAAATGAGATCTGATTTGAGTTATATCTTCCCAGATATCACATGAATTATACCTTTGTCGTCCTGGTCTGACGAAGACGAAGTCTCGAAGTCCAATATGTCCATATCAAGTCTGAGATGACAATATCAAATACACTGTATCAATGTGTAACTCAATTCACGATCTGTTCTGATCAATACTCAACTCAGTATATAATCTGATCAATCTAAATTAACTGATGTTTAAACGGCATACTAACACAGTCTTGTAACTCCGTAAATCACAACATCACTGATATCATATCTAATTCATAACACAAACATATGGTATAATTTCCTCAGTCTGATTTCACAAATATACCGAATAATCTATTCAGAACATATAAGAATAATCATTTCTCCATTCTTGAATCAAGAACAATACCAATCTAGTGTTCAATCTAAATCAATATCTTCAGAAAATCATAACAATTGTATAAACAGTCTATTCGTAAATCTGACTTCGATTATACAATACCTACGGTAGCAAACACACCATATCTGAACCATATACAGTTCTAACAACATCATATTTCCAAAACATCTCAAACGTAATAAAACTTACGTCCTTGTGTAGCTCGAGTCGAGAGGAGTACGGTACTACGTTCAAATTCGAATTCTGATGAACGGTCCTTCCACAATCGCCAATCAAAAAGGCGTAAGGATTTTCTATCAAAATGTCGACCTCCTTTTCTGAAATTCTGAGGGAAAACGTGTCATTCCTCTATATATATACTGCATGCATTTCATGAAACGTGGCATCATTTTTCATGCAACACGCATGACCGCGGGTGCGGTCAGTGTAAGGAGCGCGGGTGCGCTCAAGCGGTGATCCTAGCCATTCTCTCGGCAGCTCATACCGCGGGTGCGCTTCTTGCAAGACCGCGGGTGCGGTGTCATCAGCGCGGTTGCGCTCCGTCTAATACCGCGGGTGCGGTGTGTCTACGGGATTTGTACTTCATTTTCTGCACATACACCGCGGGTGCGGTCGTGCTAGCACCGCGGGTGCGGTCGTGCAAACTTCTAAATTCTAGCTTTCTGATCATGCAACACCTGGTTCTCAAATCTTTCTTCCCTCATTGCATGTCATGCATTCTCATATCTTTCGCGTCTTACATTAACGAAGATTAACAATCTTGGTTTATCAATTCTATAATTCTTGGGCATTACATTTGAACAGACCCTTCATTATTTTGTATAACTTGTTGTAAATATCTATTTATTATAGGATTTCGAGGAACAACTTGTTCAATTATCCAATTTTTTTGAAATTCTATTTCTTCCCATTTTATAGATCCACGAGTTGTAATATTATATCAATTAAAATTAGTTTCTATAAGAAAAGTTTAATTTAATTTTTTATCTATTCTTTTACACATAGGATTCAGTGTAAATAATGGTTTATAATAAATATGATAACAGATACATGTTACTTCTGTTCCAGGAGTATAATTATAACCATGAGTTTTAACATTTAATGTTAAAAAATCTATTATATTTATATCTGACTGAGATAAAGATAAATTAGGATAAACATCAAAATATACTGGTCCATGAGCCAGACTAAATTGAGTTAATCCCATTAGGGATTGTTTCCAATTCAAATTTCTACCATCTCTTAAAACTGCTATGAAGCTTTCTGGTAAACCTTCTAAAGTTAAAGGTTTAAAAGCAATTTGTATTAAACCTATATGAATAAATCTGTAATTTTTCCTATAACATAAAATATCCTTATTGTTTAACAATCTAATAACTATTTCTTCATTATGAAGAAGTACTGAAGATTCTGTAGTTTTGACTTCTTGTTTGAAACCAATTCTTTCAAAGGTTCCTAACTTATAGATCATTTTAGATTCTATCTTAGAAATAGTCCATTTATTCAATAAATCTAAATTTTCAGGTAAATCATATTCTTCATTTAAACTGTTTTGAACGGTTTCTTTCATACTAAAAATATTCATTTGAATAAATGTGCTAAATTATTAACCAGACTATTTCCATGGCTCTGATACCATTTGAGGCTTGGAATCAAAGTGAATCTGATACTTGACGTTGTTTTACCAAATTTTTCCTTAGTGGCTTGCACACACATGGAGGTTATTGGTTTCTAGCCTATATACCATCTTCAACTCAGACTGAGCTAAGAAAAGGAGATATTTAAATCTCAGAATAATAATGAATATAAGATAGTTATTTGGAACTTTTACAAAGCATAAAATATTTATGAAAGATATACCAAAGAAATTAAACAACAGATGATTTTACCGAGAGTATATAATATATTTAAACATATTTATAAATATATCATAAAATAATATTATTTTTATTTATCGATAACTCAATAAATTAATGAATCATATATAGAGGAAAATATATTTTAATGTACTACTAAAATGTAATTACAATAAATATTTGTCGGGTTCTTCGATGATCAAAACAATCTTAATAATTATTTTAGTTTTTTGAAATCTAATAGTGATTCTTAAATAATTCGAAATATTGTATAACATGAAAGTTGTAAGGCCTGTAATTAATTATCCGGTAATTTGGCATAATTAGAATAATTATTGAGTTGTAAATTAAAATAATTATTTATGCCAAATAATTATAAAAGTGTGTTAAAAATATGTATTTTAGAATATCAGAGAATTTAACGATATAAAATACATATAAAGTTTAAATAACACACTGAGAGCAAAATAAATACAGACCGAGATAAATGGGCTTGAGTTACTATTTTAGTAACCAACTACACAAGATATATATATATATATATATATATATATATATATATATATATATATATATATATATATATATATATATATACATATACATACACACAACTTACCAAATAAGAAAAGGAAGAATCGAGAGAAAAGGAAAGAAAGAAGAAAGAACTCCATTCCCGTCACTTGTGTAGCGACTTCGGAAAAATCACTATATGTCCTCCGTCCGGCGTCGAAATCTCAATCGGTCTAAAGGGGTGTCTTCCTTACATCCTAGGCTTCGATCAAGACAGAAATCGCGAATTTTGAGCAAGGATACGGGTAGATCGAAGCTGTTGTTCCGGTGCTATGTTTCTGCGCGAATTCTTCCGGTTTTTGGGTGAGAGTTTTTGTGTTGCTGCGATTTTTGTATTTTGAATTTGTAGAAATGATCTCAGCAAACTTTTTAGTGCTTTATGTTAGCTGTTCATAGCCAGTAGAAGAATGGGTTTTCGATTAGAAACGAATTTGATATGATTTTTCTACCAAAATGTGTCAAAATGGAATTCTGTGTTGGAGCTGTGTAGATTAACTACAGTAATTCGAGTTTATGACATTTATGCGCTCGGATTCTGGACTTGTGATTCAAGTAAGAGTTGTAGAGCTATGTGTTGTATTCGTAATGATATGAGATTCGTTAAATTCTATTACGAATTGAGATAGTTATGCTCATATTTACAAAACTGCTCAATTACAGAATTCTGCCGCGAAGTGCGTATGGAGTAGCATCTTATTGATAATTCTTGTATCTATCTATTAGGATTTTGGAAATGGTTTCTTATAGAAAAGGTTAGATATTTGAGTATCTTTCATTTCCAATTGGCAGCTTTTGATTTGGGTCAAAAATGAATTAGATACGAATTTTATACCCTTTTGTGCCAAATTGGACATTGGTATGGAATGTAGTTTTCATGATCGGCTTATTGCTGTTTTGTTTAGGTCTAGGGGTCTTGAAGTGAAGCTATTATTGGATTGTCAAGTTGGTATAGGTATGTTACAGCTTGGTAACATATGACGGTAAAATATAAATTATGTTTAATTGTCATTCTGTGTTACATTAATCGTGTTTATGACTTGTTGACTGTGGTAATTTGTTAAATGCCTTCGTTGTGATATATGTTTATTATTGTGACATATTATTGGCATTTAGCATAGGGCATGTTGTTATGACATTCATGTTGAGCCCTACCGTTCTGGTTAGCCGTTGTTGATATCCGTTGTTATCTGGCACTGTTGTTTATCTCGGGATCATAGTGTGGCTGATAGTCCTATACACATGAGACCGTAGATGTGATTGAACAATCCCGTGGTTAGTGCAGCCTTTTGAGGTGAGGGCTGAGATTGTGTCATCTAGTTCGTTTTGTTGTGCCATCCTGTTATATCGTATCAGCTGTATGGAGGCCGAGTCAGGGGTGCTATTCAGCACAGCTTGGCATACCTCTCATACTTGGCAGAGCGGTTTAGCTGCATGACGATGTAGCTCTCCTGTGTTGTTGCTCGAGCATTTTTCCAGTTGTTATCATACCGTTTATTGGCTTCTGTTATCCCGATTATTCGTTGGGCCTTTCATACATTGCGTATTACATTTTATTATATGATTATGCATGATTTATGATTATTGTTATTGTTGCACTCTTTGATGCCAGAATCCTAACCTCAGTTGTTTACTGGGGTGGCTGCTGTGGATGCTTTTGGGCACCATGGTAGATCTCCCAAGTCGTTTTGCAGCATCAGACCGAGGTTCCACCAGTGGAGCTCAGGATTGAGGTTGGATTGCTTGGTTCTGTTTAGTGGAGTCTCCCAGTTAGTCTATATGTATGTCTTCAGTTGTTTTAGTCTTGTATTGTAGTTTATTTTCCGGGGAGATGCCCCGTGTATCTGCAATAGTATTTGGCTGTTTTGTGATGTTCTGAGTCGACTCTGTGATATTTATGATCTGGTGAGTATTTGGTAAGTTTTAATTTCTGCTTAGTCCAGGCCAGTGCGGCTATAGGTTGTTTAACTTCGGTTTTTGTTTTATTGACCCTAGTTGGAGTATATTTTGATATAAACTGCTGTTTGAGTTTTCGGGATGTCCTACTTACGGGAGGTAATGCCGAAATTTTTCTAGGCCTGAGGTCCGTTTTAACGCCGATTATTATTTGATCATTAATTGTCATTAGAGTAAATGAGCCTCACAAAAGTTGTAAATCATGGGAAAAAACAAATACTGGACTTAATAAAAATTTAAAATATATCTTAGCTTTTTATATTAATTATTTCTAAGTTAAAATTTTTTTGATATATATTTTATTGTATATTTATAATTTTTTAAAAACATATAATAGATTAATATATATTTTATTATTTAATAACTATAAAAAATTTTATAAAAAGGTTTGATATTTATAGTAGCATAATTTTAATCAATAAAATAATCATGAAAAAATGCAAATCTAATTGAAATTAATAACAATATTAGACCTAATATCAATTTAGAGTATAGTAAAACTGTCTGTTTATTTAGATCGTCTAACAATAAGTTATTTACAATAGCTCATGAATCAATTTTTCATTTATCAGTAGTTCATATATAAATATTTTTTACTTTTTAAAAATATCAGTATGAAAAATAAACTTAATTTTGAAAAGAAATAAAAAAAAATGGATTAATGTTTTGGAATGAGTAGTTTTACCCATAAATTAATTAAAATATTACATTTAAATGTTTTGGCATGTGTAGTTTTACCCACAACTTTTCTCCTAAAACTTCCCTTTGCTTTGGATATGAATATTTAAGTTATAGAAAACAAGAGGATAATGATACAGACAATTGTTAAGCATTTGGATTGTAAAATAAATCGATTTTTTTCGTTCGTGATTGGTGCCGGAACGTTGTGAAGCATTAATATTGTCATAAGTATGGTTAGTAAATCAACTACGAATGATTCTAAATTGAATAATGTTTTATTCGATTGTTTATGCGATATTCGTGTTACTTTCCGTAATTGATATTACATCTTGAGTTCGTTGATGTTCTAACTAGATTTCAGTGAATTGAAATGTATTTTTTTTATCTCAAAGTTCCTGCATATATAATGCATGCTGAAAGTGTAATTAGATTATGATTAACTGAAATATTTTTGTTTTATTTCGAAAATTTCTGAATATATAATGTATGCTGAAACTGTATAAGCATTTGATAAATTCTGGAAAAAAAACTTTTTCAATAGATGCAAGATGGAGTAATGACTGTGGATGTAAACGAGCCGAGTCGAATAGTAGTAGTCTCAAGCTCGGATCATTTGAGGCAAAAATAGACTCGAGTTCGACTCGTTTGGAAATTATTAAGCTCGCGAATAGCTCGAAATCGGTTCATTAATACCTCGTTTATCATGTTTAACGAGTCAGCTCGAGCTCATTAAACAAACTCATTTTCGAGCTTGTTAAAAACAAACTCATTTTCTAGGACCGAGTGCTTACCGCTTTACCAATAGATATAACTAGTGGTAATGGTGCAACTCAAATCTTTTAAACCGCACAACAACTCAAGCACCACGGTTCGATCGCTCTACCAAGCAGGGACAATTATTCCACCCAACAATCTCCCTCCCAATAATTTCACTCCTTGCAATCTATGGAAATCGAACCCGTGACCTTGGCTCTGATACCAATTGTAGGACCGAGTGCTTACCGCTTTACCAATAGATATAACTAGTGGTAATTGTGCAACTCAAATCTTTTAAACCGCACAACAACTCAAGCACCACGGTTCGATCGCTCTACCAAACAGGGACAATGTAATGCCCGAGAATTATAGAATTGATAAACCAAGATTATTAATCTTCATTAATGTGAGATTCGGAAGATATGAGAATGCATGACATGCAATGAGGGAAGAAAAGACATGAGAAAATAGGGTTTGCAAGACCGCACCCGCGATGCAAACATGACCGCCCCCGCGGTCAGAAATTATGAAATTTTGTAAGAAAGGCCGTAGCCACACCGCACCCGCGGTGCAGCTACAGTAGGGTGACCGCACCCGCGGTACGAACAAAACCGCACCCGCGGTCGTCGAAATTCAGAAAATGATAAAGCTGTCGAAGCTTGAGCGCACCCGCGCTGCTGAACACACCGCACCCGCGGTCATGCGTGTAGCTTGAAAAATAAGCCACGTTTCCTATGTTGCATGCAGTATATATATATGAATGACACGTAAATCCTCAGAAATTCAGAAAAAGGGCCGAGCTTTTGAGAGAAAATCCTTACGCATTTTAGACTTGCGATTGTGGAAGATCCGTCCATCAGAATTCAAATCCGAACGCAGTATCGTGTTCCTCTTGACTCAAGCTACACAAGGACGTAAGTTTTGTTACGTTTTGAGATGTTTTGAAAATATGATGTTGCTAGAATCGAATATGATTCATATATGGTGTTTCTACTACCGTAGACATTGTAGAATTGAAGTCAGATTAAAGAACAGACTGTTTCTGTAATTGTTATGATTTTTAAAAGATATTGACGGAGATTTGATATCAGATTTGTGTTATCGTTGAGATTATGAGTTATATCAGTATTGATTATGAGTTCTAGTATTATATCTGTGATGTTGAGATTGACGGGGTTATTCAGATTGTATTGTTATGCCGTCGAAACATCAGTTGATTTAGATTGATCAGATTCAGACATGATTTTGATTATATTGTGATGTTAATGATATGAATTAAATTGTATCTTGTTCAGATATTGATCAGATTATGTACTGAGTTGGGTATTGATCAGAACAGATTGTGTATTGAGTTATTCACTGATACATCGTATTCGATATTGTCATTTCAGATTTGATATGGACAGATTTGAATACAGGTCATCGTCTTCTTCAGACCAGGAAGACAAAGGTATAATTCATGTGATATTCGGGAAGATACAACTCAAATAAGATCCTATTTGAGTATTCCCAACAAAATCACATACTAGAATTATTGTTGTTTATATTATGATATAATCATGATATGTTTATATATGATATATTCATATCTTTTGAGATGATTATGCTTTGTTTACAGATTGTTATTCATTGCATTTAAGATAGGGAGTCTTGACAGATCAGTCAAACTTCTAGACGTTCGGTGATATCACAGCTTAGGGGAAGATCATTCTCCTATTATAGATGTGGATACAGATCAGGCCGTAGTCTAGGAATAAGACGTACAGTCACCCCGATTGGGAGGGTAGGTGATAGATCGTCTTATTCACACCGGGATCCCTAGAGTTATAGTTGAGTCGAGTCTAGACATGATTTGACTAGAACTGCATGCGTTTATAGATGTGGTTTCATAGACTATGAAACCCATATTTATTGCTTTCAGACGTGATAGCATGTGTTTATGATTTGATGTAAATTGCATGGTTATCTGAATTGAGTTGCATGCTTATTTTGATTTGATTTCATAGATTATGAAATCTATTACTTTTGAATATGTTCATGACAGCATGTTTTATGATTTAGATTGTTTATATACATGCTTACCATGTTTTATACTGGGATTTATTCTCACCAGAGTATCCGGCTGTTGTCTTGTTTTGTATGTGTGCATGACAACAGGTGGGACAAGATCGGGGTCAGAAGATGATGAGAGAAGACGAGTTTAGCGTGGTGATTCCGGACTTATTGTAGACCTGGTTTAATACTTGAATTTAGTAGTTAAACCTTAGATTAATTGAACTAGATGTATGTTGTACAAGATTTGTATTATTATACTTGTTTGTATAATACTTAGATTCCATTACCTTCCGCATTTTAAAAGAAAAATTTTTAGACCCTGTTTTATCTTAACTGATAATTAAATCCCAAAAAATGATAAATAAGATTATTAGCGTCTGGGTCCCCACAACAGGTGGTATCAGAGCGATAGATCCTTTAGATTGAGATAGTCAGAGCGATAGATCCTTTAGACTGAGATAGAAGAGAATGAGCGGGGTAGATTGAATTTTCTTTCCTTGCATGTGATTTCTAGCATGAGAATTACTTTAATGTTGATTTACATTGTGTGTGCTAGCATGATTTATTGCTTTCCCTATTACATGTTGTTTGTTATCTGAGTTGACTACAGCATGTAATCATCAAGACTGAATCAGAACCGAGTCTGAATCAGAGGTATATGATCAGAGGAGGGCTGAGACAGATTATATAGATGGTGTATTAATTTGTTTGAGATTCAGATATACCGCCTCGGAGAATTCCAGAGAGGGATAGTACTTCGTCTGAGCAAATAGATGCATCAGAAACTCAGATGGAAATAAAGATGAAAGAATTTCAGTTATTGCAGCCGCCGATTCTGAATGGTATCGAGACGTCCGAAGATTGTCAGAACTGGTTTGATGATATGGAAATACTGTTCGAGTTACTTGATTGTACAGATGAACAGAGAGTTAAAATGGTACCTTATCAGTTACGAGAAGCCGCCAGGAATTTGTGGATTACCAGTAGAAGAATGTTGGAACAGAGAGGTACAGGGATTTCGTGGGAAATATTCAGAACTGAATTTTATCGAAGATTTTTCTCAGCCTCGTACCGAGAGGACAAGAAAGCAGAGTTTGAGAACTTGAGCCAAGGTAAATTGAATATTGAAGGATATGTGGCTAAATTCTCTACTCTACTGCGTTTTGCTCCTCATTTAGCTGGAAATGATGAAGCTATAGTAAATCAGTTCATCAGAGGGTTGAATTCGGAGGTAGTTGCATTTATGAATCTGCAACGACCTTACCATTTTGCTGATATCTTGAGTAGAGCGAAGAGAGCTGAGGCGAGCCTGATTAGACAGCTAGGGAGGTTGTGTGTGAAGCAACCCCAGACACAGCAATCCCCTCTCAGATTTGATCGCGGCAGTACGAGTGGGAAGCAAGATTTGCTGAAAACTCGAAAGAAGCCATTCAAGAAGTTGGGGAGTAGTTCATCTAGCTCAAGTAGTTCCAGTTCCAAGTCATACTGAAGTCTATTGCAGGACTTGCGGAGGGAGACATTCCTCAGAACAATGCCAAGGAGTGCTTGGTAGATGCAATATTTGTAAACAGTCTGGACATTTGCTAAAGTCTGTCCACAAAGAAGTTCCCGCAGATTTCAGGGAGCTGGACCATCTGGTGGTAGTGACCGAGAAACAGACCCAAGAGGCACTTGATGATATAGTGACAGGTACTATTCTTTTATGATTAGATTGCATATGTATTGATATATACTAATGCATTCTCTACGTTTATCTTTGATTGAATTGCATTGATATATGTGGTACCTGTTGGGTCTGTATTTACTGTAGTATTGGTGTCTTTACCTTTTGGGAAAGAAAGATTGATCTCAGAGATTTCCGTGACATATTGTATACTACAGTAAGATGAGACTGAGATTGGGTTAGATTTTGACGTACTTGTGTTTTCTGATTTGACCGCATTATTGATGTTAATATGCTGAACAAGTACAGAACTATTATAGATTTCTTTCTGGAGAGTACAAGATTCAGACCAGATATGGTTGATGACTATAGATGTCACAGTAATTATTCTAGTTTTAGAATTCCTGTGATATTTAGATTGTCTATGACTCGATTTTTACAGAAAGGAACAGATGATATCCTTATGTATTCAGTAGATGTACTGAAATCGAGCTTAGCACTGGCAGATTTGCCAATAATGTGCGAATTGGCTGATGTTGTCAGATAAGATTTTAGATTTGCTTTATATGAGAAAGATAGATTTCAGAATTGAATTTAGATCAGATACTGAATGTTGTTTTAGAATTCAGTATAGAATAACATTGAATGTACAGAATGATACAGAATGAATTGAAAGAATTGAAAGATCAGTAGAAGAGTACTGACACATCTGATTTAGTGTTGCTCTTTGGCGTGTTTCAGTATCTTCAGAGATGTTCTGATGATTCTATGCCTGTTATATCTATGAGATTTTGATATAATTGCAGCATTCGATTGATCGAATCGAATATCTGAAGAGTGTATTGAATATTCTGAGAACTGTGATGATAGTATACAGAAATTACTCAGATAAGAATCTTACTTGAAACAGATTGTGTTCAGAGTATGCGATATCTGAAGTTAGTATACCGATTGATTTTGATACAGTTGAGATTGTGATCAGTGACCGAGAATGATACTGATATCAGAAAGTTCAGAAATGTCAGAAATGTGAGAAATGTATTTTGTCTGTTTTGGCAGATTATTTTATTCGACTATTGCTTTATATCTGCTGGATATTGTTATTATTCTAAATCAGTATTTGAGATATCTTATATTGTTTTGGGGAGCATATTTTATTTGCAGATGAGATATAACAGTTGATCAGAATGACATGAAGATATTTACCAGAAATCAGTATTTATGAGTTCTCTGAACTAACTAGACCTGTATAGGATATTGATATTTTGTCCCTGATTTGATATTACTGTTGTTTTGAATCCATATATGCTACAGATTATTGTGAACCGGTGAGAGTATATACAGTTCAAACCGAATCAGAACTGAATTCGAGAATTACAGCAGTTCAGAAATGTGATCAGAATGATCAGATCTTGAATTCGATAATCAGAGCAGAACATTGAGCAGAGTAGCAGATATGTGATTTGTACCGTATAAGAATGATTATCTTGTGATATCAGAATGTTTCAGAATTGTCAACAGAATTTGATATCGACAGTCAGACCAGAATACCAGGTAGGTATTTCTTCTTTAATTTATGTTATGAACTGAGTTGTTTATGTTAGTAGTTCGGATCTGAAATCACAGATAGGGTCAGAAATGCACCGTAGTGGATTCAGTTTTCATTCTGATGATTGAAAATGTATGATATTCAAACCAATAGTTGGAGTATAGACAGAGGAGATCAGTTATGACAGAATTTGTATTGAAATGTTGGCAGAAATTGTACTGATATGTCTGAATCACTAACAGAAAAGACAGAAAGATAGAAATCAGAAGATTTATTACAGAATTGTATATATTTCTGAATAGAAATGGGAGTACATTTCTATGGCTTTCGTAATGAAATTGATAAGTGCATTTTATGCACTTATATTAGTCCTATATTTCATATGGATTGTTGGTCTTTTTCGGGCGGAATTACGCGTATTTGGTATTATTGATGTGATTGCAGGAATCTAGGTGAGACCACTGAAAGGGCGTGAAAAGGAGCGAAGATGGTGCCTAGTAGAAGAAATGTGACCAAGCGAGCATTGGAATGCAGAAGCACCCGCGCACATGCGCCCATCAAAGTCGCGCACATGCGCGAACCATACAGTGAGCAGCGCGCATATGCGCCACTCATGGCGCGCACATGCGCGAGAGAGAGCAGGCGAGCCCAGGCAGCATCCGCGCACATGCGCCACCCAATGTCGCGCACATGCGCGCCCCATCCAGAGAGGAGCGCGCATATGCGCCGATCATAGCGCGCATATGCGCGCGGCGCGAGCTTTCGGAAATAAATAGATTTCGGCGTCGATTTTTTAGGGGTTCTGAAATTTTAGATAGCAGCCGTCACAAGGAGCAGGAAAAGAACGAAAAGGTCAGAGAAAACGAAGGACGGAGCGCGAAGAACGGTGATTGAAGACGCTTAATCCGGACACGGAGACGCACTTCCATCTCTCGCCAACACGTTCTTAATTCGGTTTCTTACTTTTACGTTTTTAATGACTACAAACAGGTTTTGTTGTGATCTACTTTTGAGTATGAACTAAATTTTATTTTCTAGAGATTGACGTAGTCGAAGTCGAACCTATGTTAACGACGTTTTGATATTGCATTGAATTATTTCATCGTGTTTATTTGTGATTGCCTTTATTAAATGCTTTTGGATTATTGGCCATAATTCGAATGATAAAATAATTGAGACCTAACACTCGAGAGAGGTGATCGAAATTAGGACAGGGGAAATCGCATCGTCAGATGTTTATAGCGTGCAAAAGATGTATAACTTTGGCGAAACCATAATAGAACCTTGTGTGCATTTATAACTGTTGCATGATTTTGAATAGACATATTAAAATCGGTAATAGGTAATACATTTCTATTTAGCACTCGACAGAGGGAATAGAAAATATTTTGAGTTCTTGGTTAATAAATATGGTGCAATTTAATTTAATGTTAGTCCTGGTTAATTTAGCATAGGGGAGACTCGACGAAATCATATCTCTAGATTTATTTACTCATTGAAATTCGACTGTGTGCTAGAATTACAGGATTCGTTATTTTATTTGAATTGATTTTAAACCAACCATTCGATTTGTCTAAATAAAGTTGAGCTATGTCAATTATGGTAATTAATATACAACTTTGAATAATTACTCCTCGTGGGATCGATATCCATACTCTAACCAGTACTAAAACTTGACACCGTATACTTGCGGTAGTGAAAACACGCAACAAGTTTTTGGCGCCGTTGCCGGGGAGTAAACTATTTAATTGCATATTGATATCATTACTAATTAGTCTTTACTTTAATTTAGACTTCATTTTATTTTGTTTTCTTTACTTTGTTAATCTATAGTCTTTTTGTTTTGCAGTGCATGCGAAAATATCAAAATCCCGACTTGCTACTTTTTGATCCTGAGATCGAAAGAACTGCCAGGAGATTAAGGAAAGCAAGGAGAGACGAAATTAAAGCAATGGCTGAAAACAGAGACAACCAGAATGAACTCCCTAGAGAGGTGCCAATCCGAGAACATTTCCGTCCTATCATCAACGCTCACTACTCTATAATAGCTCGCGGAACCATTGCTGCTAACAACTTCGAGCTAAAGCCCGCACTCATTAACATGGTTCAACAGAACCAATTTGGAGGAGCAGCCATTGCAGATCCCCATCTTCACTTACGAACTTTTCTGGAGATCACGGATACGGTAAAAATGAACGGTTTTTCTGACGAACTTATTCGATTGCGCCTTTTTCCGTTTTCTCTTAGGGATCATGCAAGGAGTTGGCTCCAATCTCTATCGCTGGGAAGTGTTACTACTTGGGCGGATTTGGTTACGAAGTTTTTGTCAAAATATTTTCCTCCTGCTAAATCTGCTCAGCTGAAAATAGATATCACCAACTTCAGGCAGAGAGAATTTGAGGTATTATATGAAGCGTGGGAGCGATACAAAGAGTTACTCAGGAAGTGTCCGAATCATGGATATGCAGATTGGGTACAAATCGAGCTATTTTACAATGGTTTGGATGGGCCGACTAGAGGGAATGTGGATGCTGCCGCCGGAGGTACTATCTTTTCTAAAACACCTGATGAGGCTTATGATTTGCTTGAACAGATGACCATCAACAGTTATCAGTGGCCGAGTGAAAGATTTGGATCAAAGAAACCTGCTGGAGTGTATGCCGTAGACCCGATCACATCACTTACTGCACAGGTGTCGGCATTGACTACACAAATTGCAGCAATGAACAAAGCAAGCCAAGCTACGTCTGAAGTAGCACTGGTGACTGCTGAGGAAGAGCCAGTTATGGAGGAAGCTCAGTACATCAACAATCGTGGCTTTGGAGGTTATCGAGGTAATCCTCCCCCTAATACTTATCATCCAAGTTTGAGGAATCACGAGAATTTCTCTTATGCGAACAACAAGAACGTGTTGAACCCTCCACCGGGGTTCAATACACAGAAAGGGGAAGGAAAGCCATCTTTTGAAGATCTAGTGGGCACATTTGTGACTGAGTCTGGAAAGAGGATGGCGAGAACTGAGTCTCGTCTTGATAACATGGAGACACACATGGGTAATATGGGTGCCACGATGAAGTCCTTGGAGACACAGATAGGGCAACTAGCCAATGCTTTGAAAGATCAGAATCGAGGACAGTTTCCCAGCAATACCGAGGTGAATCCTAGGGAACAGTGCAAGGCTGTCACACTGAGGAGTGGCAAAGAAATCGGTGTCCAAGAACCTGAGGAGGAGAGTGTAGAGATTCTTGTTGAGGAAGATGATGAAAAGAGTGCAAGTGTTAGAGAAGAGAGAGTAGAAGAACCTGAGAAAGTACTTAAACAGCAGCCTTTACCGAAGGTAAATCTTCCATATCCACAGAGGTTCAAGAAGAAAGGGTTAGACGATCAGTTTGCGAAGTTCCTGGAAATTTTCAAGAAAATTCACATCAACATCCCATTTGCCTATGCATTGGAGCAGATGCCCAATTATGCTAAGTTCATTAAGGATGTGATGTCCAAGAAGAGGAAACTTCAAGAATTCGAGACCGTAAAGCTGACCGAAGAGTGCAGTGCAATACTCCAAAGGAAACTACCCCAGAAACTCAAAGATCCAGGGAGTTTTACTATTCCTTGTGTTATTGGTGGTTCTAGAGTAAATAGAGCTTTATGTGATTTGGGTGCTAATATAAATTTAATGCCTTTTTCTATTTACAGGACTTTGGAGCTTGGCGAGGTGAAACCTAGCACTATCACTTTGCAGCTGGCGGACAGATCACTTACCTATCCACGAGGGATAGTAGAGGATGTGCTGGTAAAGGTAGACAAATTCATATTTCCTGCTGATTTTGTTATATTAGATATGGAAGAAGACCAGGAGACTCCGCTTATCTTTGGAAGGCCATTCCTAGCTACCGGGAAGGCATTGATTGATGTGCACAAAGGCGAGCTCACCTTGAGAGTAGGTGGAGAAGAAGTTGTTTTCAACATCTACAACACCATCAAGGGACCAAATGAGGTAAGTACTTGTAAGAATATTGATATAATTGATTCATGTGTATCTCATGTTGGTGCAAGTAAGTTGACAAAGGACTCTTTGGAGCGATGCTTGTTGGAATCAGCTTCTACACTGGTTGAAGATGATTGGGACGTGCAAGAGGAGTTACATGCTCTCAATACACTACCTAAGGAAAAGTGTGATAACCAACTTGAAGAGTTACTTGAGGATGCAAGTAAGGAGGTACCTAAAGCATCTCCTGTATTGAAAGATTTACCGAGTCACTTGTGCTATGCTTTCCTTGACGAGGGGTCATCACATCCGGTAATTATATCTTCTGCGCTTACTAGTGATGAGAAAGATAGGTTGTTGAGGGTGTTGAGAGAATTTAAATCTGCTTTGGGATGGACAATTGCTGATATAAAGGGAATTAGCCCTACTGTTTGTATGCATAAAATTTTGATGCAGGAGTCCTATTCCCCCTACGTTGATCATCAGAGGAGGCTTAATCCTGCCATGAAAGAAGTTGTGAGGGCTGAGGTATTAAAATTGCTAAATGCTGGTGTTATTTATGCTATATCTGACAGTTCATGGGTGTCACCAGTACAAGTAGTGCCCAAGAAAGGGGGAATAACTGTAGTCAAAAATGAGAATAACGAATTGATTTCAACTCGTCCAGTGACTGGTTGGCGAGTGTGTATAGACTACAGAAAATTGAATGATGCGACTAGGAAAGATCACTTCCCCCTTCCCTTTATTGACCAGATGCTCGATAGAGTAGGTGGTTATCATTATTATTGCTTTCTAGATGGCTATTCAGGTTACAATCAGATTGTTATAGCACCGGAGGATCAAGAGAAGACTACCTTCACTTGTCCCTACGGTACATTTGCTTTCAGGAGAATGCCATTTGGTCTCTGCAATGCCCCTGCTACTTTTCAGAGGTGTATGATGGCCATATTTTCTGACATGGTCGAAGAAATAATGGAAGTCTTTATGGATGATATCTCTGTATTTGGTTCATCTTTCGACCATTGTTGCAGAATCTAACGCTTGTTTTGCAGAGATGTCAATCAAAGAATCTAGTGTTGAATTGGGAGAAATGCCATTTCATGGTCTCCGAAGGGATTGTGCTTGGGCATAAAATTTCAGCTAGAGGGATAGAAGTGGACAGAGCCAAAGTTGTGGCAATCGAAAAGCTCCCACCGCCGAAAAATGTGAAAGGAATCAGAAGCTTCTTGGGACATGCCGGGTTCTATCGTCGTTATATTAAAGATTTTTCTAAAATTACTAGACCTTTATGTAATTTGTTAGAAAAGGATTCAACATTTATTTTTGACGATGATTGTTTGCAGGCGTTTAACAGGATCAAGGCAGCACTGATCTCTGCACCCATCATGATAGTGCCTGATTGGAAGGAGCCCTTTGAGCTCATGTGTGATGCTAGCGACTATGCTGTGGGAGCAGCATTGGGACAAAGGCGAGACAAGATGTTTAAAGCCATCTACTATGCGAGTCGTACACTCGATGCAGCCCAACAGAATTACACAACTACTGAGAAAGAGATGCTAGCAGTGGTGTTTGCCTTCGACAAATTTAGAACATATCTCATTGGCACAAAGGTAACGGTTTTTACTGACCATGCAGCTCTTCGTTACTTGTTTGCCAAAAAGGATGCAAAGCCCAGGTTGATACGATGGATACTCCTACTTCAAGAATTTGACTTTGAGGTCAAGGACAAGAAAGGTTGTGAGAACCAGGTGGCAGATCACTTGTCACGACTAGAGCTGGAAGAAAGAGCTGAAGGTGGAGCTATCAACGAGTCGTTCCCAGATGAACAAACTTTCAAGGTAAGTGTTTCACATCCGTGGTTTGCAGATATAGCTAATTTCCTTGCTGCAGGAGAATTACCTTCAGATTTAACTTATCATCAAAAGAAGAAATTTCTTCATGATGCCAAGTTTTATTTGTGGGACGACCCATTCTTGTTCAAGAGATGCGCTGATCAGATAATTAGACGATGTGTAGCAGAGGAAGAAGCGGGTATGATTCTAGAGCAGTGTCATTCCTCACCCTACGGCGGACACTTTGGAGCATCTAGAACAGCAGCTAAGGTATTACAGTCAGGTTTCTATTGGCCTAATTTGTTTAAAGACAGTTATACTTTAGTCAAGTCATGTGATAAATGCCAAAGAGTTGGCAATATTTCTAGACGACATGAATTACCACTAACAAATATTTTGGAGGTGGAACTTTTTGATGTCTGGGGTATTGATTTTATGGGTCCATTCCCATCCTCTTTTGGTCAGTCTTACATTTTACTCGCTGTTGATTATGTGTCAAAATGGGTGGAAGCAATCGCCACCAGTACTAATGATGCTCGAGTTGTTGTTAAGTTTGTCCACAGGAACATCTTCACCAGATTCGGAACGCCTAGAGCCATTATCAGTGATGAAGGTACGTATTTCTGTAATAAAATTTTTAACTCACTATTGGCCAAGTATGATGTGAAGCACAGGGTGACACTGGCATACCACCCGCAAGCCAATGGACAAGCAGAGATATCCAACCGGGAGATCAAACAAATCTTGGAAAAGACAGTGAAGACTAACCGGAAGGATTGGGCGATCAAGCTAGACGATGCATTATGGGCGTACAGGACTGCATACAAGACACCTATCGGGATGTCCCCTTATAGGTTGGTCTTTGGAAAAGCTTGTCATCTCCCTGTGGAACTGGAGCACAAAGCATATTGGGCGGTGAAAAAGCTAAATTTTGATAAGCGAGCATCGGGCGAACAGCGACTGCTGCAGCTGAATGAGATGGAGGAGTTTAGGAATGACGCATACGAAAATGCCAAGATATACAAGGAAAATACAAAGAGATGGCATGACAAGCAGATTCTTCGCCGACTTTTTGAACCAGGGCAACAGGTGTTACTATTCAATTCTCGACTGAAGCTGTTTCCTGGTAAGTTAAAATCACGATGGTCTGGACCGTTCACAGTGGAAGCAGTGTACCCATACGGGGCAATTGAGCTAAAATGCAAAAATGGTGAGAAATTCAAAGTCAATGGTCAGAGGGTCAAGCATTACTTTGGAAATGAAGTGCGACACATGGACAACATCCCACTGGGAGAACCAAAGTAGACTGAAGAAAGTCAGGCTGATGACGTTAAACCAAGCGCTATGTGGGAGGCAACCCACATTTATTTATTTTTTTTGCATTCAATTTATTTAATTTTTATTTTGATTTCTACGCTTATTATTTTTAAATTTCTCGATTCAAGTATTAATTTGCATTTTTTTTATTCTTTTGCAGGTATTTTATTAAAAAAAAAAAAACAAGAAATGCGAAGGATTGGCCGAGAGCTCAGCGCATATGCGCCATTCCACGCGCGCACATGCGCGAATTTTCCAGCAGCTTCAGCGCATTTGCGCAACATTTTCCGCGCACATGCGCGATATTTACAGAGCGTTTGGCGCATATGCGCCAATCCGGGCGCGCATATGCGCCACATCCCAGACAGCCGACCAGAAGCATGCGCGCATATGCGCCGCTTTAAGGCACGCATATGCGCGCGACTCAGTTAAATAAAAAAAAAAAGAGGCAGATCGCGATTTCTTCTCTCACAAAACACTCTCCCTGCTCCGAAAACCCTCACGCCGCCGCACCGCCTCCGAAAACGCCACGACAGCCGACCACCGCCTACACCACAGCAAGTTTTTCATCAACACTCCGATTTTTGGTAATTTTCTTGTGAAATCAAGGGCTTATTTCGAAATTATCCTCTACTCTTGAGATTTGTTGAAGTTGGTGTCAATCTAGTGAGGAATTTGTGATATTATGAAGTGGGTACGTCGAATTGATATAAATCTTCTGTGATTGAATATACGTTGCATTGTTTATTGGATTAGTTAGTGTGGTGAAAGCATATTGTTCAAGTTTGGGGTCCGAGCATTTTTGATTTTGGCTTTTCTGTGGTTGAGTTGGGTGTTGGTTGTGATATTTGATATATCGATTGAAATGGCACCGAAAAAGAAGTCGAAAAAGGGTGCTTCTTCCTCTTCGAGCTATGATTCGCACCGTTTTTGGAGTGAGGAAGCCCAACAGGTGTATGAAAACTCGATGACTCGGTCGATTATCCCGGAGAGGGGATTTAATTTATCAACTTTACGGGGTTTTATTGAGAATGAACTGGAACGACGACAGTGGGTTGAATTTGCTCAACCGCCTTTTGATGCTGTGATTTCTGTCGTGCGCGAGTTTTATGCCAATCTGCGGATACGGCACAATGAGTCAAAGGTACTAGTGCGAGGTAAATTGGTATCGTTTGATTCTCAGACGATAAATTCGATATATCAGATGCTAAGCCTCGAGGAGGATGAGTATAGTGCGTTCTTAGACGATGGGGTCGATTATGCAGAGGTTATTCGGACTGTGTGTCAGGCAGGCGCCGTATGGAAAATGAGCGCGAATGGTCCTATCTCACTGAAGAAATCCGAGATGACTCCTAATGCAAGTGCGTGGACGACATTCGTGTTGGCTCGAGTTCTCCCTTCCTCGCATTACCACGACGTAACCAAAGACAAAGTGGCGCTTGTCTTTGCGATTTTGATGGGCAAATCCGTTAACTTGGGAAGAATAATACATGGATCGATCATGAGAGCCGGCACAGGATTAGCCGCGGTCGCCCTCCCGTGCCCTCACATTGTTACCGACCTATGCAGACATGCCGGAGTTGCTTGGTCGCCCGATGAGCAAGTGCTCAAACCGAAAGCTCCCATCGTTGCGCCTTATCTGCCTCCCGTTGATTCAGATGACGAGGACCTGCCACAGGCACCGCTTCAACCGCTGCCACCACCACCTGAGGGAGGCCGACAGCGCAGGGGAGACACATTGAGACGACTAGAGCTTGAGATGCAGGATCAGAGGAGATTACTGGTTGAGCAGCGCCAGGTGCTGGATTCGCTTCAGTACCGCACAGACTATGCCATGGGTTTTATGATGGACTTCACGTCCGTTCTTGCTCAGCGGTTCCCGCCTTTAGGTCCAGATGATCCTATGTTTCCCCAGACACCTGTTTGGCCACCACCGTATCCACCACCACAGTATCCAGGACCTCCACCGCAGGTCCCACCCCAGCACATGGATGAGGACGTTGATGATGATGACGGCGAGCACTGACGCTCGTCGTGTGAGGTACGATTGTCCCGTTTTTTCTTGATTATACATTGAGGACAATGCATGTTTTAAGTTTAGGGGGGTGATTTGATTATTTGATTTGAGATGAGTCGATCTGAGTTGATTTTCTTGAATTTCTGCTTTAATTTTTAGTTTTGATGTTCATGTATTTATTTTATGTTAAAAAAAAACAAAAATATCATTTATTTATTTTCATTGCATGTTAGAATTGTTAGGACTAGTCATGGATAAGCTATTGTGAGGCCGATGATGAAAATAAAATCGAGAGTCTGAAGCATGAATGTATTCATATTACTTGGGAGTCACATCTTATTGCACTGTCATGTTTGTTGATATTGTTGGTGCTCAGAGACTATTTGCGTGCCTGTGATGCCAATTAAACAAGAGAAGTTTGATTTTAGTAACCCTTACATGACATTAACTGACACTTTTGCGACCACAGAAATGATCTAGGCATTCTTTCGCAATATCTTTGGGGCCTATATTCTTTGCTCATTATCAATTGTTAACCCATCGAGCTTCGAATAAATTTTTGAGATGCTTAAATTTTCTTTGTGCACCTATATCATATATCTTTTTGATTGAAAATTGCATGTGACTGGTTTGTATGAGTTGACTAATGGATTGACGGAATCTAGAACTTGTTTGGACACTTTTCGAGGCGAAATACGGATAATATGTGACATAGGAATGATTTAGGCGATCTTTGGAACCGTTCAAGCCTTCGAACCTACCTAACGAACATGAAATATCCCTAGTGTCCCATTTTGAGCTTGCTAAAAATCAAGTGTTGTGTGTCAATGACACACAATTAGCCCCCACTTGTGTTTATTCTACTTCCCTAAACAACTACCTAATGAAGCTTATACACTTATTATCCTACCTAAATTTTGAGAGAAATAAGTTCATTGGTGTTGGAATGATTCAAACACTCCTTGAAAAGAAAAAGAGAAAAATTGAATGTATAGAAAGGAGTTCAAAAAAAAAAAAAAACGATGAAAAGAATGAATCAAAAGTGGTGAGAAAGAAATCATTTGAGAAATGATGGATATGCATGAAAAGAAAACAATAAATGGGTGGTGACTGAAAAGAAAATGAAAATGAGTGAAAGTGATGAATTCAAATATTTCTCTCAAATTTTGATCCCCATACCTTTATTGTAGCCATGAGCCGTAGCCTGACGTTACAAGCCTACAAGACCTATTAACCTTGTCACATTTATCCAATATACTAGTGGAGAAAAGTTGTTCAAATCAAGCCTATGGATACCTGATAAACATGGTTAATAAGTATAGATTTTAATCATTTGCATGTAAGCATCTCATTGTGTGACTTTATCTTTGGTATACTTGTGATGAATATCTTTTGAGCCAAACAATCACCAATAAAGTCCTTTGTGATTTGTGTAAGTAAATGTGTGTTTTAATGAAGTGTAAGTTGCACCGAACTGAGGACTTCTTAAGTTTATGAGGCGATTTGGCATTGTGAATCTATTTGAGCATTCGATTAGGTAGATAAACATTGACACACCACACACGCACGTGACTCTCAAGTAAATATGAATCACATAAAAATAAATGAATCTGAGGCCACTGTCATTTTTTTGCATACCTATGACTATAGCTGTTAGTGTGTATTTCTTGCTTAAGTCTGCATTCTTATTTTTAGTTTTATTTTTGCTCGGGACTAGCAAAAGTTTAAGTTTGGGGGGATTTGATAAGTGCATTTTATGCACTTATATTAGTCCTATATTTCATATGGATTGTTGGTCTTTTTCGGGCGGAATTACGCGTATTTGGTATTATTGATGTGATTGCAGGAATCTAGGTGAGACCACTGAAAGGGCGTGAAAAGGAGCGAAGATGGTGCCTAGTAGAAGAAATGTGACCAAGCGAGCATTGGAATGCAGAAGCACCCGCGCACATGCGCCCATCAAAGTCGCGCACATGCGCGAACCATACAGTGAGCAGCGCGCATATGCGCCGCTCATGGCGCGCACATGCGCGAGAGAGAGCAGGCGAGCCCAGGCAGCATCCGCGCACATGCGCCACCCAATGTCGCGCACATGCGCGCCCCATCCAGAGAGGAGCGCGCATATGCGCCGATCATAGCGTGCATATGCGCGCGGCGCGAGCTTTCGGAAATAAATAGATTTCGGCGTCGATTTTTTAGGGGTTCTGAAATTTTAGATAGCAGCCGTCACAAGGAGCAGGAAAAGAACGAAAAGGTCAGAGAAAACGAAAGACGGAGCGCGAAGAACGGAGATTGAAGACGCTTAATCCGGACACGGAGACGCACTTCCATCTCTCGCCAACACGTTCTTAATTCAGTTTCTTACTTTTACGTTTTTAATGACTACAAACAGGTTTTGTTGTGATCTACTTTTGAGTATGAACTAAATTTTATTTTCTAGAGATTGACGTAGTCGAAGTCGAACCTATGTTAACGACGTTTTGATATTGCATTGAATTATTTCATCGTGTTTATTTGTGATTGCCTTTATTAAATGCTTTTGGATTATTGGCCATAATTCGAATGATAAAATAATTGAGACCTAACACTCGAGAGAGGTGATCGAAATTAGGACAGGGGAAATCGCATCGTCAGATGTTTATAGCGTGCAAAAAGTGTGTATAACTTTGGCGAAACCATAATAGAACCTTGTGTGCATTTATAACTGTTGCATGATTTTGAATAGACATATTAAAATCGGTAATAGGTAATACATTTCTATTTAGCACTCGACAGAGGGAATAGAAAATATTGTGAGTTCTTGGTTAATAAATATGGTGCAATTTAATTTAATGTTAGTCCTGGTTAATTTAGCATAGGGGAGACTCGACGAAATCATATCTCTAGATTTATTTACTCATTGAAATTCGACTGTGTGCTAGAATTACAGGATTCGTTATTTTATTTGAATTGATTTTAAACCAACCATTCGATTTGTCTAAATAAAGTTGAGCTATGTCATATATGGTAATTAATATACAACTTTGAATAATTACTCCTCGTGGGATCGATATCCGTACTCTAACCAGTACTAAAACTTGACACCGTATACTTGCGGTAGTGAAAACACGCAACAGAAATTACTGCCATTTTCTACAGATTGTGATATGATGTGATTGTGATTGACAGATTGTTCAATCTATATCTATTAGTTTGTACCAGATAACGTACAAACATGACCAAATGACACAGATCGGTGTCAGAAAAATGGTCAGAGTAATCAGAATGTTGAGATAGATTATATCAGATTGTGATTTTTGATTGAGTTGTACTTATGGCAGGATATACCATGTGCTTTCTCTTAGATTGTTTTACAGATTGACAGACAGTCAAAATGTATTATCCAGATATTGGAAGATTTTGGTAGAGTTATAGAGTGCTAGATGTTAGTACTAATTGATATGACTTATTATCACTGCATGATAATAGCTATCAACTTATCAGATGGGTAATGAGATAGTTATAGACAAGACTGTATACGGTGAATACTAAAGATTTCTTTTGAAGAAAATTCGAAGGAAGATGAAGATAGTTCAGAATGGACAGATTTAAGAAACCAACGTCAGATGATGACGATTGGTATTTGGAGCTAAAGATGGTATATGTCCTTGATTGGGATAAATAGATTGGATAACAACTACTGGTATTGTTTTGTTATGAACTGTGATTGGTATATACGGATGATGTATAGCCAGTAAGGCGAGATCGATTCTAACAAAAGAATTTGGAGAAGTTTGATGATATTATACTTAGTGAATTCTTATTGCAGACTAGAATCAGATATTTGAGTTTTGATTAAACTCTATTAAACAACTCTTCTGATATATCTGAATTGATTACTTATGAGTTCGAGGACGAACTCAGATCTAAGAGGGGGAGAAATGTAATGCCCGAGAATTATAGAATTGATAAACCAAGATTATTAATCTTCATTAATGTGAGATTCGGAAGATATGAGAATGCATGACATGCAATGAGGGAAGAAAAGACATGAGAAAATAGGGTTTGCAAGACCGCACCCGCGGTGCAAATATGACCGCCCCCGCGGTCAGAAATTATGAAATTTTGTAAGAAAGGCCGTAGCCACACCGCACCCGCGGTGCAAGAAGTACTGCACCCGCGGTGCAGCTACAGTAGGGTGACCGCACCCGCGGTCGTCGAAATTCAGAAAATGATAAAGCTGCCGAAGCTTGAGCGCACCCGCGCTGCTGAACACACCGCACCCGCGGTCATGCGTGTAGCTTGAAAAATAAGCCACGTTTCCTGTGTTGCATGCAGTATATATATATATGAATGACACGTAAATCCTCAGAAATTCAAAAAAAGGGCCGAGCTTTTGAGAGAAAATCCTTACGCCTTTTAGACTTGCGATTGTGGAAGATCCGTCCATCAGAATTCAAATCCGAACGCAGTATCGTGTTCCTCTTGACTCAAGCTACACAATGACGTAAGTTTTGTTACGTTTTGAGATGTTTTGAAAATATGATGTTGCTAGAATCGAATATGATTCAGATATGGTGTTTCTACTACCGTAGACATTGTAGAATTGAAGTCAGATTAAAGAACAGACTGTTTCTGTAATTGTTATGATTTTTAAAAGATATTGACGGAGATTCGATATCAGATTTTTGTTATCGTTGAGATTATGAGTTATATCAGTATTGATTATGAGTTCTAGTATTATATCTGTGATGTTGAGATTGACGGGGTTATTCAGATTGTATTGTTATGCCGTCGAAACATCAGTTGATTTAGATTGATCAGATTCAGACATGATTTTGATTATATTGTGATGTTAATGATATGAATTAAATTGTATCTTGTTCAGATATTGATCAGATTATGTACTGAGTTGAGTATTGATCAGAACAGATTGTGTATTGAGTTATTCACTGATACATCGTATTCGATATTGTCATTTCAGATTTGATATGGACAGATTTGAATACAGGTCATCGTCTTCGTCAGACCAGGAAGACAAAGGTATAATTCATGTGATATTCGGGAAGTTACAACTCAAATAAGATCCTATTTGAGTATTCCCAACAAAATCACATACTAGAATTATTGTGGTTTATTTTCTGATATGATCATGATATGTTTATAGATGATATATTCATATATTTTGAGATGATTATGCTTTGTTTACAGATTGTTATTCATTGCATTTAAGATAGGGAGTCTTGACAGATCAGTCAAACTTCTAGACGTTCGGTGATATCACAGCTTAGGAGAAGATCATTCTCCTATTGTAGATGTGGATACAGATCAGGCCGAAGTCTAGGAATAAGACGTACAGTCACCCCGATTGGGAGGGTAGGTGATAGATCGTCTTATTCACACCGGGATCCCTAGAGTTATAGTTGAGTCGAGTCTAGACATGATTTGACTAGAACTGCATGTGTTTATAGATGTGGTTTCATAGACTATGAAACCCATATTTATTGCTTTCAGACGTGATAGCATGTGTTTATGATTTGATGTAAATTGCATGGTTATCTGAATTGAGTTGCATGCTTATTTTGATTTGATTTCATAGATTATGAAATCTATTACTTTTGAATATGTTCGTGACAGCATGTTTTATGATTTAGATTGTTTATATACATGCTTACCATGTTTTATACTGAGATTTATTCTCACCGGAGTATCCGGCTGTTGTCTTGTTTTGTATGTGTGCATGACAACAGGTGGGACAAGATCGGGGTCAGAAGATGATGAGAGAAGACGAGTTTAGCGTGGTGATTCCGGACTTATTGTAGACGTGGTTTAATACTTGAATTTAGTAGTTAAACCTTAGATTAATTGAACTAGATTTATGTTGTACAAGATTTGTATTATTATACTGGTTTGTATAATACTTAGATTCCATTACCTTCCGTATTTTAAAAGAAAAATTTTTAGACCATGTTTTATCTTAATTGATAATTAAATCCCAAAAGATGATAAATAAGATGATTAGCGTCCGGGTCCCCACAGACAATTATTGCACCCAACACATTTCGAGATCGAGTATTCTTACATCCATTTAAGGTTTGTGATTCTCCTTAGTAATTTCAATCAGGCTCATTTTACTAACTTAATCAATGTGGGACAATATTCAAAGCCCAACAAATTTGCCCAAGCAACTAGCCGAGCTTGAGCTCGACTACAAGCTCAAGCTCGCTAACAAGCTCGCGAGCTTACGAACCGAATATCATTAAGCTCAGCTCGATAAAATAGTCAAGCTCAAATCGATACGATCTCAGATTAACTTACGGGCGGCTTGATTAATTTACATCCCTAATAATGGCTGAATTAAAATATATTTCCTCTATGTTTTTTATTTTCAAGTGATTAGATTCTGGAGATCTAAATATACAATTTGAAGGGAAGTACGAGAGTCAAATTGTTTTGGATAAAAGGAAAAGTAACTAGCTATGTTTTGGATAAAAGGAAAAGTACTAGCTATAATTGTAAAGAAATTATATATAAGAATGTTACTGTTTTTTTTTTCCTTTTACATTCGTTTTTTTTCCTAGCTATGTTAATTTTTTTATCCATTAAGTTTTTGTGATAAGCCATTTAAAAATAAGGTATGTGAGATTTAGCATAATTTGGAATATCATTTTATTCGTTATAACTAAATGTGATCTATATTGGAAGTTGTGTGTTTTCTAATGCAAAAGAACCTCGTCCATAAAATTGAGAATGTGACATTGGTAAGATTGTTCAAAATTTTCATCTTGAGTATTAAATATTAAGGTTGGCTTTGTGTATATTATAATATTTGCTCTCATCTATCTTATAGATTTGACAAGAATTAAACACACTCGACATCCTCCGAGCTAAAGTGAGAATATTCGGTGATCAGTCTTTATGTGTTGAGGTCATCATTGATTAAGAAATAAAGGAAAGAGATTGAACTCGATACGAAGAAGTCATTATCTTTAAAGATAAATTCTGGTGTTAGTTTCTCAAAATTCACTCCATCAAATAGGCTCAAAAGAAATGACCAAAATTGTAATGTCCAAAAAACCAAACTACGTAAACCACATGCATGCAAAATTATTTTAATTGCTTAATTGTTTTATTTAATTGATTTTAAATGCTTACTTGAAATTTATTAAATGATTAAAAATATGATTCCATGATTAAATGATAATATGACATGATTACATGAAATTAAAGATTTTACCCGAATATTCGATAATAGGCAGGGGAATGACGACCAGAGATGACCAAGATAAGAATATTTATTTTTCATTAAATATTTTCAAGGCTTCTTTTTATGATTAAAAATGATTTAATTTTCCTAAAAATTTTGGAGTTCGAATAATTTTACGAGTAGAGCTCGATTTTTCTCGGGAAGCTGGTTTTGGGCAAACAAAAAGTTTTAAAATATCAAAAATATTATTTTTGGGAAACTAATTTTATAAAATTTATGTTTTAATTAAATAAGTTATTGTGCCCAATTTAACTATTTAAAGAAGGCCTAATGCCCTTAAGCTTGCAAACCCAAAACCAAAGCCCATTAACATGTTGATTAAATTATAAATAAGGAATCTTAATCCTTCTAACCTCATAATTCACTCCTCCATCAGCCGAAAAACACCTTACACACACACCACTAATTTTCGAAAATAAGGGAAGGATAAAAGGCTAGGAGTCTTCGCCGTTCGTTCGTCCAACGTCTCACCCTCGCCAACGATCGTCTATTCGAGCGTTATAAACGCAAATACATGTTTTCTAAACCCTTTTAAACATCATACAAATCATAATATGTATGTGTTAATTGATTATGCATGAAAAATATTTGTTTTCGATTATTTTGCGGTAGGATACATATTTTTCAAAGTTTTAAAGATTTTACGTTTATTCAAAAAACGTTATGAACCCAACGGACACATTGCCAATACATGATAAAATATGAATGAATTGTGATCAAAACATGATAAATTTAAAGGAAATAGCAAGTTGGAAACCATGGGTAAGAGAGAAGAGAGAGCTGTGGGTTTGTGTTGACTTGTACAATATGCTAAGGGGTGGCTAGGGTGCATGGGCACTTGGGGCTCGACCAGGTCTGGAGGTTGGGTCCTAAGGGTCGTGGTTAGGTCCTAGGAAGAGTCTTAGGTGGGCCAGGACTCGAGTCATGGTCTGGGGAAGCGTCCACGTGAAGTGAGACTCTTCCCCACGCATGCAAGGGGAGTTCGGGAGAAGAGGGGGAGTGCGGATGTCCTGGGGGCGACCCAGGGTGGTACTATAGGGTCTAAGGAAGTTGGGAAATGGCTAGGACAGGGGCTGGAGTGGCTGGGCTAGCTCGAGGAAACGTGAGATAGCTTGGAGGCGCGCAGGTTGCTGCTCGTGTGTGGGGGATCTTGGCTCGGTATGGGGCTGGGCTAGGAGGTCTGGTCGGTACCTTAGGATGGTCCAGTGTGGGCTAGCAAGGGCTGGGCTCAGGGGGTGGCTCGGTTCGGTGAGGGCTCGTGGATAGCGTGAGGGAAGCACAAGCGCGCGGCTGCTGTCACTTGATTCAGTGGTTTTTCTGCTTGGGTTCTAGTGTCTGGGCTGGGCTTGGTTGGGTCATGGTGTGGTCCAAGGTTGGTTAGCATCATTATTGTTCGGTGGTGGCTCGGCTGGAATAGTCCTAGACTAGATAGGAGTCCTAATACTCCTAGGAGTCTCACGCACGCACACATGCAGAACAAAGTCTCGGTTCTAGGAGTGTTTGAGTGAGGTAGGGCTAGGTTCTATGGACTGGGCTTGGTTATTTGGGTTCATAGATGGGCTGGCTCAAGTTTGGCTCGAGGTGGCTCGGCGTGGCTCGAGTAAATTGGGACATGGCTCGGTGTGTTGGAGTATGGGTAAATTTCGAGATTTAAAGGAATAAAATTGGAACCATGGGTCCACAGGTGTTGTTCATGGCTCAAAAGGGTATATTAGGTATTAAAAATTTTATGTAAAAATTTGGGAATAAAATAATGAGTTTCGAATTTATCCGGGATTTAATAGTCGCACGAAACGTTAATTAAAGAATTAATTTAAAGCCTCGAATTAAGCCGAATAAATTATGAAAAATTATATTTAAGCTGAAATAGTTATTTGGAATAAACTCATGTCAATAAAAGTAAGAAAAATATAAAATCAAGAATTTTTACGTCTAGGGGCAAATTTTGACAGCATGTCGACGGATTCTCGATATACCGATAACTCAAACCTCAACATATGTCAATAATTCATCAATCTCAACTCATAATCATCATCCTAGTATATTCCAAGTTCTAAAATCTGAACATGCTCAATCAAGAATATGCTGAAAATCGTAACAATTAAGTTCGATATCAATTCTTTGTCCCGGTTTCGAATATACACTCATAATCATCTTAAGAACACATATTTACAAGCATATCAGAATTTCCCCAACATGTAATCTTCTAGACATGTTGAAATGAATCATACTTACATCCTTTCGAAGCCGGTGATGAGAGAAACACGAATCTTAACTCGGAATATGATTCGGATGGCTAAATCTTGCACAATCTAGCTTCAAAATGCAAGAGTCCTTTCTTTTCTCTTGGAATAGCTCTCGGTTCTCTCCTCCAAATCTGAAGAAAGAGTGATTCAGCTCAATTCTATATACCCATGCCATGTGTCAACTCAAGAAGCAAAGGTGTCTTTCTCGCATGCAGCACCGCGGGTGCGGTCATTCCTACAGCGCGGGTGCGCCATGCTCTCGGCACCATTTTCATTTTTCAGAAAATAGCGACCGCGGGTGCGGTATATATCAGACCGCGGGTGCGGTCACTCCACTGCGGGTGCGGTCCTTCTCGCACCGCGGGTGCGGTGTGGCTACTATAAAAATGGGCAACTTTCTGTCCATGCTACCGCGGGTGCGGTGTCTTCCCTTACCGCGGGTGCGGTGTGGTTTCGGCCTGCCTTTCATAAATCAGAATTTTATGACCGCGGGTGCACTCCTGTTCTAAGCGCGGGTGCGGTCTATCAACAGTCTAATTTCTCATGCCTTTATCCCCTCATTGCATGTCATGCATTCTCATATATTCCGAGTCTCACGTCAATGAAGATTAATAAATCTCGAGCCTTACATTTCTCCCTCTCTAAGAAATGATTTCGTCCTCGAAATCACAGGCAATCTATCAAAGCATACATGAAAAGTAATATAATCAAGACTGAAGAATTACTTACATCATGTAAATAACTCGGGATGTTTCTGTCTCATCTCTGCTTCTGTCTCCCAAGTCGCTTCTTCGATGCCATGACGACTCCATTGGACTTTCACTAGCGGAATAGTCTTCGTCCTGAGCTATTTTTCTTTCCGATCAAGAATTTGTATCGGTTGCTCGACATAACTCAATGTCTGATCCAGCTCAGCTTCGTCAGGGTGAATGACATGGGAAATATCCGGCATATATCTACGCAACATTGATACATGAAAGACGTCGTGTATCCTAGATAAAGAAGGAGGAAGAGCAAGTCGGTATGCTCGATCGTCAATCTTCTCAAGAATCTCGTAAGGACCGATGTATCTAGGAGATAACTTTCCACTCTTGCCAAATCTGACAACGCCTCTGAAAGGAGAAATCTTTAGAAACATTCTGTCTCCTTCTTCAAATACTAACGGTCTACGTCAGACATTGGCGTACTTGGCTTGTCTATCCTGTGCCGTCTTCATTCTTTTCTGAATGATCTTTACCTTTTCAATCATCTCACGTATCATATCAGGTCCAAGTTCTGGTACCTCAGATACATCATCCCAGTACAACGGAGATCTGCACTTCTTGCCATATAAAGCTTCAAACGGTGCCATCTCGATACTCGTTTGATAGCTGTTGTTGTAAGAGAATTCGCAAAGAGGTAGGGAATCTTGCCAACTAGTGCCAAAATCTAGCACTACAGCTCTCAACATGTCCTCTAAGGTCTGGATAGTCCGCTCTGACTGTCCGTTTTTCTGAGGATGATAAGCAGTGCTCAGATGTAAAGTCGTACTCAAAGCCTGCTGCAAACTGTGCCAAAAGTGTGAAGTGAATCGTGGATCACGATCTGATACGATAGACTTTGGCACACCATGCAATCTGACTACCTCTCTGACATACAAATCTGCCATCTGATCATGTCGGTAAGTCATTTTGTATGGAATAAAACACGCCGATTTTGTGGGGACCCGGGCTCTTACTCTTTTCTTGGGATTTAATGGATCGTTAATATAAAAAGTGGGTCAAATTTTTGCTTTTCAACATTCATTCTAATGTTGTATAAACAAGCATTAAGTCTTTATTTATTTTACAATCACAATGTACAAACATAAAGTACAACATGTCTTGTTCCATCCATTCTCAACAACTAGTAATTAAATACAGTACATATCAAAGGTATAACTACTAGTTCTTTTGCTAAGCCCGAGATCACCACGCTATGTCCATCTCTCATCCTCTGCGTGACCCAGATCCTGCCCCACCTGTTGTTATGCACACATACAGACATAACAATAGCCGGAAACTCCGGTGAGAACAAATCCCAGTATAAACATGTATACATGCATATAATCGATCTAAACATGAAACATACTATCATGAATGACACTCATATAAACATGCAATGCAATACGAATCAACCCATGTCTGGACTCGACTCGACTAGAACTCTAGGGATCCCGGTGTGAATAAGAAGTCAATGGCCGTCACCTACCCTCCCACTCGGGATGACTGTACGTCTTATTCCTAGACTTCGGTTTGAGCTGTATAAACGACTACAATAGGAGTCAGGGCTGCTCCTAAGCTGAGATACACCGAACATCTAGATAGTTGACGATGGCTGCCAACGACTCTCCTATCTTAAATGCAATGAATATCAATCTATAAACAAAGCATGCTCATATTCATATCTGAATATCACAGTAATCTTATATGCTTGAATACAATTCCATAATCAAAGCATAATCATGTAACAAGAGTTGAATATAATTCTATAAACAATTCATAAACATGTTATCATATATACAATCATTCTATTATGTGATTTCGGTTGGGAGACTCAAATAATATCTTATTTGAGTTGTGGCTTCCCAAACAAACATAGCTTATACCTTTCGTCGCACAATTGCTGTCGCTGTCACCAATACGAATCTGAAATGGAAACGTTGATACACAATTTATCAATCTCTAACTCAACCAAGACATTTATACAATCTAAACTTGATCTTGGTACAATTTGACAGCAAAACGACGAAATTCCTGATACCGATCAATTCAACTCTCAACATATATCACCAATTCATCAATCTAAACTCATCAACTCATAATCAACATTAGAAGCACATGATATTACTCACAATCTGAATATCTTACTTCTAAAAATGCTAGAAAATAACAAAAATGGCATATGACATCCGTTCTTTGATCCGTTTGCGAATATATCTTGTTCAATACATCAAGAACACAATATAGCTATCATATGACAATTTCCCCAACATCTCAATCTCAAATCATATAGAAACTGAGTAAAACTTACATCACCTTGTAGCTAATATGGAGGGAAGTTCAAAACCGAAATCGGATTTCACTTTAAATGGCTAATTTTGCACAAGGCTAAATTCAAAGGAGGAAGAAGCTTGCACTTTCCCTAGAGTTCTCCCGGTGGTCTTCAGCTGAAGAAAAAGGGAAATGAAGACACCTATAGTATAAATGCATGGCAAGGAAAAAGTGCTTTATTCTTTGCATTACACGCATGACCGCGGGTGCGGTAGCTGTAAGGAGCGCGGGTGCGCCACGTTCTCGGCAATTCTATCCAAAAATGCAGAACATCGACCGCGGGTGCGGTCTCTGCAAGACCGCGGGTGCGGTCTTGTCATCGCACGTGCGGTCTTGCTGCACCGCGGGTGCGGTGGTGCTACGGAAATTTTGGCCAACTTACTGTCCATGCACCGCGGGTGCGGTGTCTCCTAGCACCGCGGGTGCACTCTTGTTCTAAGCGCGGGTGCGGCCTCTCACACATGAAATATTTTGTACTTCCATCTTATGACATGCATTATCATATCCTCCAAGTCGTACTTCAATAAAGACTAATAATCTCGAGCCTTACAGATTTGGTTAATCTCTCAATAATGACCCAAATCGCGTCACAGCCCCGGGAAGAACGAGGTAACTTCGTTACGAAATCCATGGAAATGTGGTCCCATTTCCATTCTGGAATAGACAAACTCTGAAGTAATCCTCCGGGCTTCTTTCTTTCAGCTTTCACCAGTTGGCAATTTAAGCACTTAGACACAAATTCTGCGATATCTGTCTTCATCTGTTTCCACCAGAATTGTGTCTTGAGGTCATTGTACATCTTTCTGCCTCCAGGATGAATACTGAACCGACTACAGTGCGCTTCTGCCATAATATGTTGTTTCAAATCTGAAACATCTGGCACTACAAGACGGTTATTCACATATAGTACAAAATCATGTACCTGGTACTCTGAAATATGCCCTGATCTGACCATATCAATCGATCTCTGGACATTCGGATCACTTCTTTGTGCTTCTTTAATTCGCATAATCAAATCTGGCTCAACTTGAATCGAAGAAAGTAGCAATGGTCTACTACCTGTATCAAATGCTAATCCAGCCAAACAACAATCTTTAACTAAATTCGAAACACCTATCGTCGACAAGGATAAAGCAAAAACCTTTCGACTCAAGGCGTCTGCTGCTGCATTTGACTCCCTTGGATAGTATTTGATTTTGCAATCAAAGTCTTTCAACAAATCGAGCCATCTGCGCTGTCTCATATTCAATTCTGACTGAGAAAATAGATAATTTAAGCTTTTATTGTCGGAATAGATCTCAAATTTCTCGCCATAAAGATAATGACGCCAAATCTTCAATGCAAATACGATAGCCGCCAATTCAAGATCATGAATGGGCTATCGAGTCTCGTGTGGTTCAGCTGTCTAGAGGCATATGCTATCACGTGACCTCGCTGCATAAGAACACACCCTAACCCTCTGTGAGATGCATTACAATATACAACGAAATCGCCAGTACCTGAAGGAATCATCAAGACAGGTGCACTGGTCAGCCTCTTCTTCAATTCTAGAAAGCTAGACTCGCAATCTTCAGACCACACGAATGGTGTATTCTTCTGTGTCAACTAGGTGATCGACTTCGCAATACTGGAGAAATCTTTGATGAATCTTCTATAGTACCCTGCTAAACCCATGAAACTGCGTATCTCTGGCACAGAAGTCGGTCTAGGACAACTGATCACAGCCTCAACTTTACTCGGATCAACAGAAATACCACATCCAGATATAATATGACCCAAGAAGACAACCTGTCTCAGCCAAAACTCACACTTGGACAGTTTAGCATATAATCTTTCATTTCTCAGTGTTTACAACACAATTCTCAAATGATTGGCATGCTCATTCAAATTCTTAGAGTACACCAAAATATCATCAATAAAGACAATCACAAACTCATCCAAGTACCTTTGAAAGATGGGGTTCACCAAACTCATAAATACCGCTGGAGCGTTCGTTAAACCAAAAGGCATGACAACAAACTCATAATGTCCATACCTGGTTCGGAATGCTGTCTTCGGTATATCAACATCTCGAACTCTGAGTTGATGATATCCCGATCGCAAGTCAATCTTGGAATAAATAGATGATCCCTGCAACTGATCAAATAAATCGTCGATTCTAGGCAAAGGATACTTGTTCTTTATTGTTGCCTTGTTCAGTTGCCGGTAGTCTATACACAATCTCATTGATCCATCTTTATTTCGTACAAATAGCACCGGAGCACCCCAAGGAGACACACTCGGTCTAATGTATCCCTTGGCCAGAAGATCTTCTAACTGTGCTTTCAACTCTTTCAGTTCTATCGGTGCCATCCTATACGGAGCTCTCGAAATAGGCACGGTACCTGGAATCAGATCAATGCTAAAATCTACCTCTCGAGATGGAGGTAACCCTGGAATTTCGTCTGGGAATACATATGCAAACTCCCGCACTACTGGCAAATCTGCCAATGTCGGGCTCAATTTCTGTAGATCTACCGCATAAACAAGGAACCCTTCTGCTCCTTTCTGTAACAATCTACTCATCGTCAGAGCAGATACTAAGGGAATCCGAGATCTGGAACCCTTACCATAGAATTTCCACTCCTCTGTCATCTCAGGTCTGAATCTGACAATCTTGTGGAAACAGTCTACGGTAGCTCTGTATTTAGTCAACATGTCCATCCCGACAATGCAATCAAAATCAGATAAACCAAGTACAACACAGTCCAAATCAATTTCATGCCCCTCAAACTGTAATATGCAATGTCTTACTGAAGTCACAGATATCAAACCACTTCCCAACGGAGAAGAGATAGATACTACAGTAGACATTGACTCGACAGGCAAGGAATGCAACAATGCAAAACGTTCTGATATGAATGTATGTGATGCACCTGTATCTATCAATACATATGCAGGATAACCGCAAAGAAAACACTTACCTGCAATCACGTCATCTGGCGCATCCTGTGCCTGCTCTTCTGTCAATGCAAACACCTGAGCCTGTTGTCTGGGAGGTTGGCTCAATGTCTGGCCACCTCTAGCTCTAGGCTGGGACTGTGTAGGCGTGGGCTGGAAGGAATGGACAGACGAAGCTTGCCTCTCGGGCTGAGCTACTGAAGCTGATGACCCTGCACTCTGAAATCTCTGGGCACCTTTTTGGGGACAAACTCTGGCGAAGTGTCCCGGCTGTCTGCAATAGTTACATCTGCCCATCACTCCCTGGCACTGCACAGTGACATGCCTACCACCACACGAATTGCAATAGACACCACTGTACTCTGAACTCTGACCCTGACCTCTCTGTCGGGATCCACTGGAGCTTGACGAACTGCTCCCTGCTCTCTTGAACTGTTTACCCTTAGGTTTAAAAAACTCCTTCTTGCCACTACTGCTTCCACTATCATATCAAGGAGGAGGTGGTGTAAACTGTGCGGCGGACGGTGGCGTCGGTCTCTGACCCTGAACACTGTAGGAAGCTCCTCGCTGTCTGATCAAACCAGACTCTGCTCCCTTTGCTCGGTTCAGCGCCTCAGAGAAGGTGTTAGGTCGCCCCGTGTTCACCAAGGTGAAGATATCCGGATTCAAGCCGTTTATGAATTGATCAGCAACTGCCTCGTCATTCCCTGCTACATGTGGTGCAAATCGAAGCAAGGAAGAGAATTTGACGACATACTCCTCTATATTCCACTGGCCCTGTCTCAAATTAGCGAACTCCGCCCCTTTGTCTTTTCGTTATGATACTGGAAAGAAACGTTGGTAAAATTCATCTTTAAAGACTTTCCAAGTAATATCAATACCTCGATGTTCTAGGGCTCGTTTCGCCGTTAGCCACCAACTCTTGGCCACCTCTTGCAATTGATGTCCGATCAGGTTCACTCTCCGTTCGTCTGAATAGGCAAGTGATTCGAACACATCTCTATGTCATCCAGCCAACTCTCGCAATCAGCTGCATTCTCCGTGCCTTTCAACGTTGGGGGTCGAAACGACTGAAACCGCTTCAACAGCGTCTCCATTGGTGTAGCGGTTACGTCCATCTGAGTACCTGGCGTACTCCCTTGTTCTGGCACTTGTCCGGGAGCTGGCTGTGGTACTCTTCTAGGCGGCATATCTAATAATAAAAAAGATTAGTATACAATCTATACCATCTGTCTCAGCCCTCCTCTGATCATATACCTCTGATCGAGAATCAGTTCTGATCCAGGCTTGACAATTATATGCTGTAAATCAAATCAGATAATACAACAACACATAATAGGGAAAGCAATAAAGCATGCTAACACATCAAAAGCAAGGAAGATGACTCGATATACCCCGCTCATTCTATTCTATCTCAGTCTACAGAACCTACTGCTCTGATACCAACTGTTGTGGGGACCCGAGCTCTAACTCAGTTCTATCGGGGATTAAATGGATCTGTGAGAAAATGTGGGTCAAATTTTCGCTTTTTAACATTAAATCAAATGTCATTACTAAGCGTAATCTTTCTTTATTAATTTACATCATACATAATGTACAAACATGATAAACGTGTCTCGTTCTAATACATCAATCCAACTAGTGTATAGTTTAATACAAACCATAAATACCAATACTACAAGTCTAGTAAGAGCCACTAGTCATCTTCTGCGCCCGTAGTCACCACGCTATCTCGTACTCATCTCTGTCGTGACCCAGATCCTACTCCACTTGTTGTTATGCACACATACAGGCATAACAACAGCCGGAAACTCCGGTGAGATCACATCCCAGTATAAAACATGTATACATGCATATGCATAATAAAATCATAAAACACAATATCATGCATGTGATCTACATCATAGGTTCCATAGTCTATGAAACCAACATATATAAGCATGCAATGCAAATCAACTCATGTCTTGACTCTACTCTAGGGATCCCGGGGTGAATAAGACGTCACTGTCTGTTACCTACCCTCCCAATCGGGGTAACTGTACGTCTTACTCCTAGACTTCGGTCGTGTCTGTATCGAATGTCTACAATCGGAGGAAGTCTGCTCCTATGCGTCGATACCCCGAACGTCTAGTTTTGACAACTTTGTCAATGACTCTCCTATCTCAATGCTTGAATATATATCTATAAACACAGCATTATCATATCAGGAGATTTCAATATAATCTATAAACAATTCAAAACATATCAAAAACATAAACAATAAATCTAGTATGTGATTTGGTTGGGAAACTCTAATCAAATCTGATTCGAGTCGTGTTTTCCCTACAATAACATGAATTATACCTTCTTGTCGTCGTCTCGTCGTAATCGAGGTCTCGATATCAAAGTCGTCAATACCAATCTGAAATATCATTACCAAGGTACATTCTATCAAATTCTAACTCAATTCAACACGTTGTACCCAACAATCGATTTCAGTTCAATTCCATAATCATTCTCGGTACAATTTTGACAGCATGTCGGCGGATTCTCGATATACCGATAACTCAAACCTCAACATATGTCAATAATTCATCAATCTCAACTCATAATCATCATCCTAGTATATTCCAAGTTCTAAAATCTGAACATGCTCAATCAAGAATATGCTGAAAATCGTAACAATTAAGTTCGATATCAATTCTTCGTCCCGGTTTTGAATATACACTCATAATAATCTTAAGAACACATATTTACAAGCATATCAGAATTTCCCCAACATGTAATCTTCTAGACATGTTGAAATGAATCATACTTACATCCTTCCGAAGCCGGTGATGAGAGAAACACGAATCTTAACTCGGAATATAATTTGGATGGCTAAATCTTGTACAATCTAGCTTCAAAATGCAAGAGTCCTTTCTTGTCTCTTGGAATAGCTCTCGGTTCTCTCCTCCAAATCTGAAGAAAGAGTGATTCAGCTCAATACTATATATACCCATGCCATGTGTCAACTCAAGAAGCAAAGGTGTCTTTCTCGCATGCAGCACCGCGGGTGCGGTCATTCCTACAGCGCGGGTGCGCCATGCTCTCGGCACCATTTTCATTTTTCAGAAAATAGCGACTGCGGGTGCGGTCCTTCTGGCACCGCGGGTGCGGTGTGGCTACTGTAAAAATGGGCAACTTTCTGTCCATGCTACCGCGGGTGCGGTGTCTTCCCTTACCGCGGGTGCGGTGTGGTTTCGTCCTGCCTTTCAAAAATCAGAATTTTATGACCGCGGGTGCACTCTTGTTCTAAGCGCGGGTGCGGTCTATCAACACTCTAATTTCTCATGCCTTTCTCCCCTCATTGCACGTCATGCATTCTCATATATTCCGAGTCTCACGCCAATGAAGATTAATAAATCTCGAGCCTTACAAATTTTCTCTCTACCCTCTGCTGGTTTGGCACCACTCTCGGATGTTAAGGCATCTGATATTGAAGAGATGCAAACCGCACTCTCTGTTGATGGACGGAAGATCAAAGTCTCCGATCCAAAGAAAGAACTGAAGTATGAAGTTCAGTTACTTGCTGATGTTGTAGCCAAAGGGCTTTTGGCAAAAGCTGGATCGTTTGCTGCCCTCACTTTGGAAAAATTCAAGCCATTTCTGTTATTATGATCGTCAATTCAACTGGAAGCACCTTATATTTACTATTCTGAAGAATATGTTTCTGTCTTCTAAACAATCCAAGGGATTTGCTGTGCAACTTAGTTATCTGCTGAAATTGAAAGGGTTAGTGGCTGATGACTCAGAAAGATCATCAAAGTTTAAAGTCTTTAATGCGAAGAACACTAAGCCACTGAGAACCAAACTGGAAATTTCTCCTGATCAGTTTGTCAAAATCAAACAGGAGATTGGGACTGAGAAAGCAGCCCCGAAATAAGTGAAGAAAGCCAAAACTTTGGCTCAACTGAAGATGGCTAAAAGGAAATTAATCTTGAGCACTTCTGACTCAGAGAAAACTCCATCTCCACAGATTGCCAAGAAACCGAGAACCCAAAGGGTTAAATCAACAACTGCCGAGGTATCCATTCCTTCTGATGCAATTATTCCTTCAGATGCTCAGCAACCAATAGAAGCAGTTCCTTTGAAAGTCATTCCACCAGAAGCTTCAGTTGGTGCCAAAAAGGAATCAGTTAGGACCAAAGCGCCTCTGATTCAAATCACTCGCCCTGCCACTGTGGCACCTGCTCGACCCAAAGGGATAAAATTTATAGAAGTAGTGGAATCAACTCGAACAGGATTGGAAATCCCTCACATTCTGAGCACTGATAAAGGCAAGGGTAAGCTGATTGAAGAGCCTAGACCTTCGAATGCCATTCAGACACATATTGACCTTGTTTGGGCAAAGGTTAATAGCTATGCTGCTTCAAAAATTCAGTCCTATGTCGCTTGGACAGCCTTTCGTACTCAAATATTTTCCAAGCAACTGAAAAAGAAATCTCGGCTGAAAACCTTCATCAAATTCGAAGCTTATGTTCTAAGAATGGTGAAAGCTGCAACAATTGCTCAGGCGATGGAAAGGAAATCTTATTTGTTTGATCAAGTGAGAGCAAAGAAGTTGGCTCAAATTGTTAGCAAATTGAAAGACAACTATGTTCCAACAAATCCTACTGCATTTGCTGATCAAGCAGTAATTACTCAGCTTGATACCGATTTGCTTGGATTACAATCTCAAATCAGATTTTGGGAAATGAATCAGGAATTGGTTCTACATCAAGGCAATTCAGATACTGATGAAGAGGATACAGTTGAACAAACATCCTCAGGACAGGCTTTGGTTCCAACTGAAAGGTCAGTTCAGGATATGCCGCAACCATCTCCTGCTGAACAGCAACTGTACACTGAAGCCGAGCTTTCTTTTGCAAACATTGAAGAAATTATCCAAGCAGTGGTATAGGATACAAAATTGAGTGAACCTTTGTCTAATCCAGTTGATCACTCTGCTGATCAAATCCATCCAGAGGTCACCATTTCATCAGAAGAACCAGTTCAGCATGATCCAGTTGCTGACCAACCTATTTCGACTGATGTGCCAATTGATTCTCACGTTCATTCTTTAGAGGCACCAGTTTTGATCATATCACCATCTGCCACTCATCTAACCAATTCTTCTGCCGATCAGAATCCACCCTCACCGCCTCCAGTTCAAGGAGAAATTATTGTAACTGAGGTTCCAGTTCAGAATGTTGCTGATACAGTTTCAACTGAACAAGCCTTAGTCATTTCTGAACAGACGACAAAAGAACCAGGAACATCTCATCAGTATCCTCCTCCATCTTCATTAGATATTGATCTTATTTTTGAAGAAGTTCAGCATGTGTAGGAAAGTATGCAACAAATTATCACTGCCATATTGAAAATTCAGAACACTCAGCTGTCTCATACTCTGAAGTTGGACTCTTCCCATCAGTTCAACTTAGAAAAACTGAACTCCATACAAGCAGTTGTTACCTCTCTGACTTTTGCAGTTGAAGATATACAGAAAAACAGAGGGATATTTTCCAGTCTCACTGCCACTCAAGACTCTATCAACAAACGAGTCGACAATGTAGAATCTCTTGTTTCAAGAAAAATGGATTTATTTCAAGTTGCCATGACTACTGCTATCAGCAATATTTCCGACTCTGTCCATTTCCTCTCTATTGATGTTAGATAATTATCTTCTAAGATGGAGATGTTTGACAAAAAGGGGGAAGAGAACTGATTTTAGAAAAGAAAAAATTATCTTAAATTCTTATATCTATGAAGAATATGAGTTCAGTTGAATCTACATCTTATTTTATCTACAAAAGTTCAGTTATTCAGTTATACTTTATTCTGAGTTTTGTCAAACACCATAAAGGGGGAAATTGTTGGAAACTTAATTCCGGTGCTTTGACAAAAAGACTTAACAACTGAACTTAGCAACTGAACTGCTCATCAACTGAACACGTCATCTGCTGAACTCAGTCAACTGTTCTATACAACTGAAGTTCATTCTCGGCAACTGATTCGTTACCAGATGACCTCTCAGTTGTACACGTCATCAGTTGAAAGCGACAACAGACAAAATAGTACATATACCTGCAACTAGTAGTGGAACGCCGCATTGCAGAATGAACAGTGTACGATTGTCAGAATATATCGACATAGCAATCAACGGTTAGAATATTCAAACATTCTTTAATGTTACCGTTGAGAGAAGAGCCTATAAATAGTCGAAGAACAGCAACTGAAGAACCCCCCCGACTTTCAGTTATCCTATTCTACTTGCTGTTACGCTGCAAAAATATCTACTCGCAATCAGAAATCAAAGCTCACGCTTATTAGTCATATCAGTAGTATTCAAGACTACATTCTCGAGCTTATATAGCACTTTGTAATCTTTAATAGATTTTCTAAGTTGTGCTAAGATCATTTACGATCTATAAAAGTGTTGTATGCTAAGAGTTTCAGTTTTGGCAAAGTGATAAGTCCAAACTGAAGTGGGTCAGTACAGTGTCGTGTATTTGATCAAAGTATTTTAGTGGATATCCTATCTTCGTGATAGAAGGGGTGACGTAGGAGTTATTCAATTCTCCGAACATCCAGAAACTTAATGTGTCATTACTTAAGTTACCATTTTCAGTTAGATACTCTATCTTTCAGTCAGTTAGTTTTCCGCAACTGTTTTATTCAGTTTAACTGATTGTTGTTGACCGACGGGATATTTAGTTTCAGTTTGTAACAGAACTGAACTCATATTGTCGAAGAATATTTTAAATTCGAGCAGTGCTTATTCAACCCCCCTTCTAAACACTCTTTATTCGATTAACCGATCCTATCACTTTTGCTCTCTCCATCATCAGCACACACACACACGCGTTTGAATTTGAAAAGAAATTTCAGCAAGCTTCTTTTCTCGTCTCTCCGCCAATGTCCCTCGCGTCAAGGATTATTTTTCGTACGTGAAACCATATTATATGTTTTGATACAATTTGCATGAGAAACATGATACACTTCTTATATTTTCGTTTGTATGGCATAACATAAACAAAACTAGAGTTTTCATCATTTAAAACTCTTGCTTACGATGCACAAAGGGGGTGTCATGATAAGGTTATGGGAAGGGACATTTTTCCACATGTTTAAAGGCCCTTAGGATCATGTTCAAGGGCTAAAAAAGATGGGGTGACATGATGAATGAAAATTGGGTTTGCATGGGACTAGGGTTTCGAACTTGGTTTCCAGGAGGGCACGACTGTGGGCCGCTGTTTGGAATGTGTTCAAGGGTCGTAAGAGAGTCTAGTCTTGGTCCTAGATGGGCTTTGTAGAGGCTGGATGGTGAGGTTGAAGGTTGCTAGCCGTTTGGGTCGCGTATGGATTGAAGGGCAGGAGTTTGAAGGCTGGCCATGTAGGGGCTGTAGAATATAGTCCAGTAGAGTAATAAGGCTTCGGTCAAGGTCCTAGGATGGCCAGATAGGGTCTAGTTGGGTTGGCCATGGGCTAGGGTCGTAGGGATTGAGGGTATGTTGAAGCTAGTGTTCGAATAAAATAGGGCATAATTTCAGCAGCTGGGATAGGCTTGTTCAAGGGTTTTAATTGGCTTGATTTGAGTTGTATAGGGTATGGTTATGTTTTAATAAGCTATGGTTCAATTTGGCTTAAGATTCGAGTTGATTCAGGTTAAAACCGAGACGTATGATTAAGCATTAAAACGAATTGAGAAATTAGTCGAGGAGCGTAATTTTATGTCTAAGAAATATTTATGAGTGTTTTTTAAAGTGTTATGTTAAGTTTGGATAAATTTGGGTCGTCGTTTAAAGGTCTAAGGATAAATTGGGAAAGTTGGGGTGTAGGGGCAAAAGGTCATTTTACACCTGAAAAATATTAGACGTCTTGACAGTGCCCTGAATGCTGTAATGAATGTTAAAATTTTGATTTTAAATGTTTATGGACTTCTTTGATGAAACGTTAATGTTAAAAGATATGTTGCATGCTTGATTTTAAAAAAAAAAGATATTATTGCATGTATTTTAATAAAGAAGGGATGGAAACGAGGAAAAATGTTTTGAAAGAAGTGATTTAATTTTGATGGCAATGAAATGGGGAATCGAGAGAGATAAGGCCCAGAGGGAGCACGTTTATTGGAGAAGTCCTCAGAGGGAACCCGACGATCAAATTTCCATCAAAAGGATATGATGATATGTAAGGCCAAGACTCAGTTGATGAGTGAGAGTGTCTCTGATGTCCCCGCTTGCTATAGGCCAAGGCACATAACAAAAAAGTGGTTAAAGTTGCCTCGCAGCTTGGTACCATGATTACAACTGAGATTGATCAATCGACCAAAGGATGAAAGGATGGTCACAATGGGTGGTTGAACTAGCTGGACTGATGGTGGACATAACCCGACGACCCCATTTTTATGGTGGGGCCTACTGCCCACCCCCATGGACCCTGTGGAGCTGAAGACAGATCAGTCCACCGAAGGATAAAAGCTAGTCACTTTCAAGGATCAAAATTCACCCAAAATGATAAATGATTGAAATGATTGAAATCTTTACAATTAAAATGATTTATGATATATGATCTATGCTTAAAGCTATTTTTACTGATTTATTTATGTTTAAATTTTTTTAAATGATTTTACGGATTATGATTTAATTATGCTTAAAATTATTTTAAATGGTTTGTTTATGTTCAAAAGCTACTTCAAATAAAAATATGATTTTTAATGCATGTGATTGTATATGTATTATTTTCTATCCATATTTAGAACATACTGAGTCTTTAGACTCGCTAGGTTTGTATGATGCATGATATGATGTTTATAGGAGTCGCTAATGATTGAGTGGATCGAGTGCAGTAGTACACACCCGAGGACCGTTTATTTCCGCACTAGCTAGATAGATAAAGATTTAAAGATTATATTAATGATTTTATTAGAGATTTTTATATTTTATTTTTATTGTCAGTTGATTTTTTAAAGGTAAATTTAAGAAGTTTTGGTTAGTTAATGATTTATGATTTAATTTATGCACTTGAGATTTTAGATATTAATTTATATTGATTGTTGAAATGTTAAGTTATTTTATTTAGTATTATAGAATTTATGATTTATGAAAAAAATTCGAGGTTGTTTCAAAAATGATATCTTGCATGTGCAATATAAAGAATTAGATTATCTTTATGAAGATTGATTCTAATTTATGTATGTTTTATTTCAATATTTTTATATAAACATGTTATGGACATATATGATGTAATTCATGTTTGTATATGATGCGACCAGGCGAATTAAGTTTGAGATAGATGAACAATTTCACTGGGGTCGGACTATGATTTTTCATGAAAGGATTCTCCTTAGCCTTTGAAATATTTGCACACTTAAAATAACATAGATCGTTAGTGGAGCACCATAAGATTTTTCCGGCATGGGCACTCTGACCATTCCACCAAAACCCGAACAACACATGCAGTAGGGGAAGGGGCCGAGGGGATGTTCTTGTTTCTTTAATTAAAAACCGATTCAACCATGGACCAAGCCTCAAAAGGGCAACTTGGTCACGTCTTAGACATGATAGGGAGGTGTCCTAACCATGGCTATAGGCCCCTAGGGCAGCCAAGATCAGCAACTCCCCCCTTGACAGCAACATGACAGAAATCGAGTAGAAGGAAGAACAAGAAGATCACTCCGTCTCCTACGCGCCACGTCGTCGTTTCGTTTGTTTTTCTTTTAAAACGAACCAAGGCATGTTTATATTTTTCTTTGCTCTTCAATCAACTCATATACATGTTTTTAAACCATATTTGTCCATGATCTTATTAGCAAAACCGAAATATATCAAGAACTTTTCAAAAAAAAAAGATGCAGATTTTCGGCCCCTTCCCTTGTGCTCCTCACGGTTTGGCTTGTGTTGATCCTTTCAGGTGTTGGCTCGTGTCCAGGCTCCCAAGGCTGCATCTAGACATGTACTAGGGCATGTTAGGATCATATTGGTCCAATGGTTCAAGCCCATGCATGCTGGAAATCGAACATTCCCAGAGTTTATTTTAGCTAAGTAGTAAGTTAATTTAAGTTAAAAGAAGGTTTAAAAAATTATTTAAGTAACTTGAGGTAAGTAGAAAATAAGTTCATTTATGTTCCATAATTAAGGTGTTAATTCACTAAATTATTTAAAGGATTGGTAAGGCTCTAAATATTTAAAATACACTAACTAAATAATATTTCCCCTCCATTTATTAGATTATTTTCGGCCACCCCTTAGTGATTAAACAATTCTTTGCCAACTCACCTTTGACCTTTTCCTTGTCATTTCTTAGCATGATAATCCTCTCATTTATTAATCACCTTTAATTAATAAATATTAGATCATTATCCTAACTTTGTATAGCATGTAGAACGGTCATGATCCCTCCAACCATCTCTAAGATATCAAGCCATTTCAAAATTCAAAAAGGAGAGCAAGACTTGGTCTTGCCATCCCTTTTATATTGCAACCCCTCCCCTCACTCTCCTAATCATCATTTCCTCTCCCTCCTCACCTAAATTCAGTACACATTTCAGAGCATTTTCTTGAGAAATCGGTGAGAAAAACCGAGAGAATTTAGAGAAGAAATCGAGTAGAAGGAAGGAAGGTAGATCACCCCGTCTCTTCCGCGTCGCGTCGTCGTTTCGTTCGTTTTTCTTTTCAAAACGAAATCAAGGCATGTTTATATTTTTATTTGCTCTTCAATCAAGCCATATTAGTATTTTAAAACATCACAATCATTTTTTTAAGCTCAAAACCGAAATACATGGCCACTTTTCAAAAAAATGAAGTGCAGATTTTCGGCTCTTCCTTTCATGCTTCACGGTTCGCTTGTTTTGGTGTTTCAGGTGGATGGCTCGTGTCCAGGCTCCCAAGGCTGCATCTAGACATGTACTAGGACATGTTAGGATCATATTGGTCCAATGGTTCAAGCCCATGCATGCTGGAAATCCAAAAAATGACAGCAACTCCACCTTCATGCCATTTGAGTCTCGATTTCTGTCATGTTGCTGTCAAGGGGGGAGTTGCTGTTCTTGGCTGCCATAGGGACTATAGCCATGGTTAGAACACCTCCCTATCATGTCTAAGATGTGACCAAGTCGCCCTTTTGAGGTTTGGTCCATGGTTGAATTGGTTTTTAAATAAAGAACCAAGAACAGCCCCTCGGCCCCTTTCCCCTACTCCATGTTTTGTTCGGTTTTTGGTGGAATGGTGTGGATCTTGTTTGGCCTCTGCCCTTAGCCACGGTCCAAACCATACCCTAGAATGTTGGTAAGAGGCTCTGGTCGGTGGTTCAAGCTCCAGTGGCCGGTAGTCTCGAAAACGACACAAGGAAGCGAAGGCACGGTTGCTGGAATTTCTGGAGAGCAACTTGTTGCGTCGGTTCAGTGGCTCGTTTGAGTTCTTGTTTGGCTTTTGCCTATGGCCTTGGACTGGACAGTGCCTCATCAAGTTAGGAAGGTCATGTTTTTGGCTGTTCGTGATTCGGATCATTTTAGAGGTCGTATGAGAATTTACGATGCGATGTGCCAAATTAACTCTCGAAAGAGCGTTTCATGTTTTGGCCTCCATTCACCAAAATTTCGGACCTTACCATATTAGGAGCATTTTTTCATCATTTTAAGTGTATTTTAATCATGATTAAATGATGGTTCGGTGTTTGTTCGGGTAGGCACGAAGTCGTGATTAAATACGAAGTCGTTGGGCGTAATTGTCTCGTTTTTGGATTCAATTACAAAGTTTGGTCAAGAAAATCATTTGCATATTTTTCATGATAAATTTAGGTCGCAGCGAGCCTGGGAACGATCCAATTCATGTGGTAAAATAATACAAGATATTTCACCATGCCATTTAATTATATTACGTGCATAAAAATATAAAATATTCATTTTTGAGATTTATGCGATATTGCTTGTGGTTATTTCACTATCATGGGATCATTGTATCATCCGGTCGACAGTTGTGGCGCCCCAAACCTCGCCACGTAATCATACAACCTGTGACGTCATATGCATAAAAATTTTCTTTTCGACGACGTAATAATATAAAGCATATACGACAAAATAATGCAATCACCACACTATCTACGTCAGTGTAGCATAAACAGTATAATAAATACACACATACAACTCAAATAAGACAATAAGCTATACTGTCTCTATCTACTATCAACTACAGGACTGTTTGACTAGACACACCTAGTCCTTCACCACTATCCTGTCTCACGCATAGTCCTGTAACCTGCCCAACAGAAACAGCCCTCAAAGGGTGAGCATATACAACAATCATCATCGTAATACATAACAGTTATATTAACAACATAAAATATAACTGAAATCATAACAGAAATACCCCCTTTGCCGTTTCTGGAAAATCAGCCAACAACAATCTCAACAACAACACACTGCAGCAATAACATCGACGATACGTCGCACCCCAACTCCGGCGACAGCAATATCGTCGAACGAACAACAACATCGACGATACGTCGCACCCCAACACCGGCGACAGCAATATCGTCGAACGAATAATAACATCGTCGATACGTCGCACCCCAACACCGGCGACAGCAATATCGTCGAACGAATAACATCAACGATACGTCGCACCCCAACTCGGGCGACAGCAATATCGTTGAACGAACAACATCAATGTGACGTCTCCCAACAACGACAGCCAACAACATCGACAATAATAAACAACAACATATATAATATAAAATCACCCAATCCAGTGATTTATCATCGTTCAACACAATAGTATTCATCAATACTAAACAATAACAACATATGCTCGTACGTCAACACGTACCTGATAATCGAGTAAATATCAAATCTGGCTATTTCTTTGATCCCGAGGCTTGTGACGTATCTAAATAATTCAACAACAATTATCAGATCATTGTCAACGTATCAACACAGTCATAACAGCCTCAATATATCACATCAAATAGCTCAACAATCATTAATTCAACAAAATATAAAACTCGATTATAAATTCTTATCGTTCAACAATTTAATATTCCGGTGTATTTAATTCATAATACTACCATCAAATACACCATAATTAATTTAACATCAAATAATAGGCTATTTTACAACATCCGTCAAATTGCGAAAACTTTATATCAACGTGTAGCCTATACTTCATAGACTTCGAATATATAATCAGAATTAATAACAACTGACTAACAACTCATCAATTTCAATTCAACGATTAAAAATCCCTAATTATAATAAATTAGGAATAATTCAAAACAACATCACTATAATTTTCTCTACTTCGTTAAAATCATACACTATTCAACAATCTTCAATTTCAGTATGATTTAACAATTTATCGGATTTATTCCAAAAATCGACGAATTTCTAACATCACCAAAACTACAAAATTTATACCTCAAATTGAAGACCTCGTATCAACGATCCCAGAATTGAAGTCGGTTCGTCGATTGGATAAACCGATAAGTCACACGATCGAAAAGAAAATCAAAATGTTGTTTCCTCCTTTCTCTCGATTTTCTCACTGTGAAGAAAATGTTTCTACCAAACATTGAAACTCACGTTCGTGAGTTTCAAATTTATCTAAGTTTTTTTTTTTTTTTTAATATTATATTATATTATATTAATAAAATAATATAATATAATATTTAACATTTTATCATCGGTATATCTCTTTGGACCAGTCAAACGATTAAATTTTCTAAAACTCAAAACATGAAACTTCTATATCTTTGAGTTTTCTACGTCATATCCAAATTTCAAATCATTTGGACTTCATATGACCAAACTATGTCATATTTCTCTATTTAAAAAAAATCATTAATTATTTAGTAACCTCACATTACTAAATCCATAACTTGTGATATTTATTTCAGGCATTACACCAGTTACCGGTCAGTTCAGTTCAGTTCCACCCAGTATACTGTGGCATTAGTCTGATCGGATGTTCATTACTTCACCCGGTCGCCAGTTACCGGTAAGTTCAGTTCAGTTCAGTGCAGGGGCCACTTGCGTAGACCATAATCTCAACAGAAAATTTATGACATGCTATTTTATTACAGGGCTCCAAGGAGCAAACATATTCACTATGATTTTCAGTTCAGTTATGCACGTATTATAATTGCTCATGATAAGTTATTTTCACGTTATGCCTCATGACATGATATTTTTACTCCCATGAAATTTTATTATATTATTACTTGTTATTTACGATATATGCATGTTGAGTCTTTAGACTCACTAGACATGATTGTTGTAGGTACTGATGAGGTTTGGACCGAGTGCGGGGACCAGTAAGCTAGCTTGGGTCGGTAGTAGTGGAACCCGAGGACCTTATTTACAGCATTTACAATTTTTATGATTAAACATTTTTTTATCAGTTGTTGGATTATTTTAGCTTGTTATTTTGCGAACAATAATTTCTTCCGCTGCTATTTTGAACATAAAACTAGATTTATCAGTTTATTTTGTGAATGAAGCATTTTAATTACTTTAAAAAGAAAATTTTAAATTTTTCCGCAAATTTTCAAACACGAATTTTCGGGCCATGATAGCGCTATTATGGCCCGAAAATTCGCGTTTGTAAATTTGTGGAAAAATTTAAAAATTATCTTTAAATAATTAAAATGCCCCATTAAATAATTAAAATGTCTCATTCAAAGTTCAACTGATAGCTAAAGTTTAATATTCAAAATAGCAGCGGAAGTAAATATTTGTTTGCAAAATAACAATTTAAGAATAATCCAACAAAAGATAAAATGTTTGAGCATAGAAATGATAAATGCTAAAATGAGGTCCTCGGGTTCCACTACTGCCAACCGAAGCTAGCTAACAGGTCTCCGCCCTCGGTCCCGACCTTATCAGTACCTACAACAATCAAGTCAAGTGAGTCTAAAGACTCAGCATGCATATATCTTAAATAACGAGTAACTAATATAATAAAATTGCATGCAAGTAAAAATATCTTGTCATGAGGCATAACATGAAAATAACTTATCATGAGCAATTATAATACGTGCATAACTGAACTGAAAATCATAGTGAAAATGTTTGCTCCTTGGAGCCCTGTAATAAAATAGCATGTCATAAATTTTCTGTTGAGATTATGGTCTACGCAAGTGGCCCCTGCACTGAACTGAACTGAACAGACCGAAAACTGGCGATCGGGTGAAGTAATGAACGTCTGATCAGACTAATGCCACAGTATACTGGGTGGAACTGAACTGAATTGACCGGTAACTGACGACCGAATGATACAATGATCCTATGATAGTGAAATGGCAACAAGCAATATCGCATAAATCTCAAAAATGAATATTTTTTAATTTTATGCACGTAATATAATTATATGGCATTATTAAATATCCTGTATATTTTACCACATTGATTGGATCGTTCCCAGACTCGCTGCGACCTAAATATAACATGAAAAATATGCAAATGATTTTCTTGACCAAACTTTGTAATTGAATCCAAAAACGAGACAATTACGCCCAACGACTTCGTATTTAATCATGACTTCGTGCCAACCCGAACCAACAACGAACCATCATTTAGTCATGATTAAAATACACTTAAAATGATGAAATAATGCTCCTAAAATGGTAAGGGCCGCAATTTTTGTAAATGGAGGCCAAAACATGAAACGCTCTTTCGAGAGTTAATTTGGCACATCGCAACATAAATTCTCGTAGGACCTCTAAAATGATCTGAATCACGAACGGCCAAAAACATGACCTTCCTAACTCGATGAGGCATTGTCCAGTCTAAGGCCATAGTCTAAAAGCAAAACAAGAACTCGAACGAGCCACTGAACCGACGCAGAAAGTTGATTGTCCAGAAATTCCAGCAACCGTGCCTTCGCTTCCTTGGGTCGTTTTCGAGAGTACCGGCCATTGGGGCTTGAACCACCGACCAGAGCCTCTTACCAACATCCTAGGTATGGTTTGAACCGTGGCTAAGGGCCAGAGGCCAACCAAGATCCACACCATTCCACCAAAAACCAAACAACACATTCAGTAGGGGAAAGGGGCCGAGGGGCTGTTCTTGTTTCTTTAATTAAAAACCGATTCAACCATGGACCAAGCCTCAAAAGGGCGACTTGTTCATGTCTTAGACATGATAGGGAGGTGTTATAACCATGGCTATAGGCCCCTAGGGCAGCCAAGATCAGCAACTCCCCCCTTGACAGCAACATGACAGAAATCGAGACTCAAATGGCATGAATGTAGAGTTGCTGTCATTTTTTTTCGATTTCCATAATGCATGGGCTTGAACCATTGGACCAATATGATCCTAACATGTCCTAGTACGTGTCTAGATGCATCCTTGGGAGCCTGGAACTTGCCATCCACCTGAAACACCAAAACAAGCGAACCGTGAGGCATGAAAGGAATGGCCGAAAAATCTGCACTTTATTTTTTTGAAAAATGGTCATGTATTTCGGTTTTGAGCTTAAATAAATCATGAGTGTGATGTTTTAAAATACTAATATGGCTTGATTGAAGAGAAAATAAAAATATAAACATGTGTTGATTTCGTTTTGAAAAGAAAAATGAACGAAACGACGACGCGGCACTTAGGAGATGGAGTGATCTACCTTCCTTCCTTCTACTCGATTTCTTCTCTAAAGGCTCTCGGTTTTTCTCACTGATTTCTCACGAAAATGCTCTGAAATGTGTACTGAATTTCGGTGAGGAGGGAGAGGAAATGATGGTTAGGAGAGTGAGGGGAGGGGTTGCAATATAAAAGGGATGGAAAGACCAAGTCTTGCTCTCCTTTTTGAATTTTGAAATGGCTTGATATCTTAGAGATGGTTGGACGGATCATGACCGGTTCTACATGCTATACAAGGTTAGGATAATGATCTAATATTAATTAATTAAGGGTGATTAATAAATGAGAGGATTATCATGTTAAGAAATGACAAGGAAAGGGTCAAAGGTGAGTTGGCAAAGAATTGTTGTAACAACTAGGGGGTGGCCGAAATTAATCAAATAAATGTAGGGGAAATATTATTTAGTTAGTGTATTTTAAATCTTTAGAGCCTTACCTGTCCTTTAAATAATTTAGTGAATTAACACCTTAATTATGGAACCCAAATGAACTTATTTCCTACTTACCTCAAGTTACTTAAATAATTCTTTAAACCTTCTTTAAGTTATTTTAACTTAAATCAACTTACTAGTTAGCTAAAATAAACACTGGGAATGTTTTATTAATTTTAAATTTTATCTCAAAACTCCAACTCCAGTCCGGCCTCACAGAATTAACTGAAAAGATAAAAATTAAACTACTGCATAAAATAATTAACTTTGAAGGAAGGATTTAAATACTCATGCAATAAAATCATTTTAATTTAAAATACAAGAATTATGCATGGCTTATACGTAGTCTAATTTACGGGTTTTACAACTCCCTCCCCCTTAAAAGAAATTTCGTCTTCGAAATTAAAACTCACCGAATAACTCGGGGTACCGACTCCTCATCTCTGGCTCAGACTCCCATGTAGCTTCCTCCTCTGAATGGTTAAGCCATTTGAATTTGACTCGCTTAACCAGCTTGTTCTGAAGCTTCTTCTCCTGTATGTCTAAGATCTGCACTGGTCTCTCCTCATAAGACAGGTTCGGAGTAAGCTGCAACGGCTCAAAGTTCAAGACATGAGAAGGATTCGCCATATACTTCCTCAGCATATAGACGTGGAACACATTGTGTACTCCGGCCAGATTCGGTGGAAGAGCCACACGATAAGCTAACGTCCCAACTCTATCGAGGATCTCAAATGGTCCAATGAATCTCGGACTGAGCTTTCCTTTCTTTCCAAACCGCATGACACCCTTCATAGGGGCTACCTTCACGAAAACATGGTCGCCAAAGGCAAACTCTAGATCTCTCCTCCTCTGATCTGCATAGCTCTTCTGTCGGCTCTGAGCAGTCCGCAACCTATCCCGGATCTTGACTACTAAACGGCAGCCTGCTGAATAATCTCCGGACCCAAATCTGATATCTCCCTTACTTCATCCCAATGAACATGAGATCTACACTTACGACCATACAGTGCTTCATACGGAGCCATACCAATAGACGACTGGAAGCTGTTGTTATAGGTGAACTCTACCAATGGCAAGTTTGACTCCTAACTCCAGAGAAATCAATCACACAAGCACGAAGAAGATCCTCAAAATCTGAATAACTCGCTCTGACTGCCCATCTGTCTGAGGATGGAAAGCTGTGCTAAACAGCAACTTCGTACCCACTGCCGAATGCAAACTCTTCCAGAATGCGGAAGTGAATCTGGGGTCTCTGTTAGACACGATAGAAACGGGAATACAATGAGTCGGACTATCTCCCGGATATACAGCTCTGGATCCTGAATCATGGTGAAAGTCGTCTTAATGGGCAAGAAGTGCGCTGATTTGGTAAGACGATCTACAATCACCCAAATAGCATTTGATCCTCTTACTGACTTCGGCAATCCGGTCACAAAGTCCATGGTAACATTCTCCCACTTCCACAAGGGAATAGGAAGAGGCTTGAGCAAACCTGCTGGTCTCTGATGCTCCGCCTTCACTAACTGACAAGTCAGACAATCGGATACAAATCGTCTGATATCCCTCTTCATTCCCGGCCACCAATACAATGACTGCAGATCTCGGTACATCTTCGTACTCCCTGGATGAATAGAGTACGGCGACATGTGGGCCTCTGATAGAATGTCTGCTCGGATAGAACCACTGCTAGGAACCCACATCCTGTCTCGGTATCTCACAATACCGTCGCTGACTGAATACAAGACACTGCCCTTGGCCTCATCTCTCTCTGTCCACTTTTCCAACTTCTCATCTGCTGATTGACCACTGCGAACATGGTCTAGAAGAGAGAACTGAATAGTCAAGGTAGATAGAAGGGGAACTCTACCTCGAGGATAAGTCTCTAGACTAAACCTCTGCATCTCAGTCTGAAGAAGTCTCTGAATCGTCAAATGAGCCATCACTGCGACTTTTCTGCTCAATGCATCAGCAACTACATTAGCTTTACCCGGGTGGTAGCTAATGTCACAGTCATAATCTTTCACAAGCTCCAACCAACACCTTTGACGCATGTTCAGCTCCTTCCCACCGTAAGCAGGCATCTCCTCCGAATAAGTAGGTGGCACATCGGACTCTGTCTGCATCTCCAAGCTCCATGAACTCGAAGATAACCTGGAGGGATTTGATCCAGCCCTCGGCAATCATGGGGTCTGTCGTCCTTGAAAACTCCTTAGGACGCATCTTCATGAATCTCTCATAGACAGCCTCGGGCCCTGTCGGCCTGGTCGCCACAGCATGGTTCCCCGCAAACTGTGCGAATAACTGAGTCATCCCATCTAGCATTTGGGCATTCATGTCCGGTGGAGGTGGAGGTGGTAAATCTCTCTCCAGCCTCTGCTCCTCCCCGTCCTCTTGGCGAGGCTCATCATTTCTAGTGCGCTCGATAATGTGTCTAGTGGGCATACTGTTCCATACATAACCCATACATAACCAACATGCATAATCTCTATAATTTATTTAAATTTAAATATTGAACAATAAAATAAATCTGGACGTAAAACATTTCATGAAAACATTCTGTCAAATAATTCATGCATTAAATAAAATGCGTAAATGTAAAACTTACAGACCGAAGACGTGACTTCGTGAGCTTCTCGTGGTCAGTAGTAGTACAACCCTTTACAGAACTTGGCTCGAAAATTCGCGTTGGAAAATTTGCGGAAAAATTTAAAAATTTTCTTTAAATATTTAAAATGCCTCATTAAATAATTAAAATGTCTCATTCAAAGTTCAACTGATAGCTAAAGTTTAATATTCAAAATAGCAGCAGAAGAAATTATTGTTCGCAAAATAACAAGTTAAAGTAATCCAACAATTGATAAAAAAAATGTTTGAGCATAAAAATGGTAAATGCTGTAAATGAGGTCCTCGGGTTCCACTACTGCCGACCCAAGCTAGCTCACTGGTCCCCGCCCTCAGTCCCGACCTCATCAGTACCTACAACAATCAAGTCTAGTGAGCTTAAAGACTCAGCATGCATATATCTTAAATAACGAGTAAATAATATAATAAAATTGCATGCAAGTGAAAATATCATGTCATGAGGCATAACGTGAAAATAACTTATCATGAGCAATTATAATACGTGCATAACTGAACTGAAAATCATAGTGAAAATGTTTGCTCCTTGGAGCCCTGTAATAAAATAGCATGTAACAATTTTCTGGTGAGATTATGTTCTACGCAAGTGGCCCCTGCACTGAACTGAACTAAACTGAACTGACCGGTAACTGGCGACCAGGTGAAGTAATGAACGTCTGATCAGATTAATGCCACAGTATACTGGGTGGAACTGAACTGAACTAACCGGTAACTGACGACCGGATGATACAATGATCCCATGATAGTGAAATGGCCACAAACAATATCGCTTAAATCTCAAACATGAATATTTTATAATTTTTTTGCACGTAATATAATTAAATGGCATAATTAAATATCCTGTATATATTACCACATGGATTGGATCGTTCTCAGGCTCGCTTCGACCTAAATTTAACATGAAAAATATGCAAATGATTTTCTTGACCAAACTTTGTAATTGAATCCAAAAACGAGACAATTACGCCCAACGAATTTGTATTTAATCATGACTTCGTGCCAACTCGAACCAACACCGAACCAACACCGAACCATCATTTAGTCATGATTAAAATATACTTAAAATAATGAAATGATGCTCCTAAAATGGTAAGGGCCGAAATTTTGGTGAATGGAGGCCAAAACATGAAACGCTCTTTCGAGAGTTAATTTGACACATTGCACCGTAAATTCTCGTACGATCTCTAAAATGATCAGAATCACAAACAGCCAAAAACATGACCTTCCTAACTTGATGAGGCACTGTCCAGTCCAAGGCCATGGGCGAAAAGCCAACCAAGAACTCGAACGAGCCACTGAACCGACGCAGCAAGTTGCTGTCCAGAAATTCCAGCAACCGTGTCTTGGCTTCCTTGTGTCGTTTTCGAGACTACCGGCCATTGGGGCTTGAACCACTGACAAAGCCTCTTACCAACATCCTAGGGTATGGTTTGAACCGTGGCTAAGGGCCAGAGGCCAAACAAAATCCACACCGTTCCACCAAAAACCAAACAACACATGCAGTAGGAGAAAGGGGCCGAGGGGCTGTTCTTGTTTCTTTAATTAAAAACCAATTCAACCATGGAACAAGCCTCAAAAGAATGACTTGGTCACGTCTTAGACATGATAGGGAGGTGTTCTAACCATGGCTATAGGCCCCTAGGGCAGCCAAGATCAGCAACTCCCCCCTTGACAGCAACATGACAGAAATCGAGACTCAAATGGCATGAAGGTGGAGTTGCTGTCATTTTTTCGATTTTCATCATGCATGGGCTTGAACCATTGGACAAATTGTGACGTCCCGAAAATTTGAGTTCCACATGAACCACGTGCGTGCAAGTTATTAAATTCCTCATGTATTTTATTAAATGGTTTTAATGCGTGTTTATTTCATTAATTTGTGTTTTAATTCATGATCTATAAATTTTCATTATTTTAAATTATTATATGATGCACGTTAAAGCGTTTTCCTTGAGCTTTACGTTTCAGGCGATTATTCGAGGTGGGATCGAGGAAAGGAGACCGGCGACGATTTAGGCGATTTTAAAATACGGTATTTTATTTAAAGTCAAGAAAATGGTATTTCAAATGATTTATTTAGTCTTTTTAACATTTTAAAAGCCTAATTTAATTATTAGGCGATGTTGTGATTTTAAAACTTTTAAAGACTTTCAATTGTGTATCTTTAAAATTCTCTTTTTAGTGAGTTAGCATTTATCAACATTTAATCTAACATTTTAGTAGCAATTTAGTTAGCCTTTTAATTAACATTGTTAATTTTGTAATTAAGCAATAATCATTCCCTAAATTACTACCTAACTCACGCACACACACTTATACACACACCTACACGTCTAACACACACCACACACATACACATTTTCTTTCCCCATTATTTTGGACAGCAAACCTAGGGTTCTAGGGAAAACTCAGCAGCCGCCCCCTCCCTTCAAAGATTTCAGTAATTCTCGCCACTTTTCTTCAAAGATTTTAGCACCACGTACGTCTCGGATCAATCCTCGCGCCATCCCCGCTTCGGTATCATCGTTTCGGTAACGTTTATCATCAAAGGCACGTATATTCTGTTCTTTCTGCATCGATCCTATCATATTATGTGTTGTGTTATTTTTATGTGTAAAAATTCATGTGTGACATTCGTCGTTTGAGCGGAAAATGGTTTGAATGCGTTTTGAAATACTTTTTAGATCTGAAATCTCGTAACTTACTGTTCTGTTGAAAACTGCGATTTTTCGGTCGGGACTCTGGGAAAACTTTCAACGTGAAAAATGTATAACTTTTCGATACCTTCGTTTTGACATAAAATTCGAAATTTTTGGACGAAAATTGAGTCAGTTATGGCGCTTTTCGTGGGACTGCTCAAACTGCATTTTTCAGAAAATTATGCTTTTGACGTGTTCTTGAAGTTTATTTGTTGCAGACTTCATTGGAGATCGACAGACGATCGTTGTTGCATCTAGGTATGATTATTATGATGTTAAGTTGGTATCTTGTATGTCGTTTAGTGTCGATAGGTACTCGAGAACTTTAGTAGTCGTAGAAATCGAGTTGGTGTCAATTACCACGTTTTTGACTTGTATGTACCATAGGGTGAACATCGTTGCTTGGGATGTTGTACGAAAGTGATTTGATGTTATAGTATGCTAGGATGGGTCTCGGGGTGTCGATTCATAGTCCGTGCAACCGAGTCTAGAAAGTGAGCAAAGCATGTACAAAATTTTCATAAGTTCGCGATCACAGTAGGTACACGGACCCGTACACGGACCCTGACACGGGGTCCGTGCCTTTGTTTCTCCTCGGTGTCTGTTTCCATGGACCCCCACATGGACCCTGACACGGGGTCCGTGTCCACCCTTCTTTCCGAGACCTTTTCACCCGAGCGTACACGGACCCCTACACGGATGCAGGCACGGGGTCCGTGTCCTTCATATATGGGAAAAATATTATAACATGTTTGAGGTTTGATGTCATGGTTTAGTACAATGATTTACAAGGTCGAGCCATAGGAATTTTAGAACGTCCTAAGGAATTGAACGAACTCGTAAGTAAGCATGATTACCTACGTCTAAGTTATGCAAGTTGAGTATGTAATTTCCTGTTAGTATGTGCAGCAACGGCCCCGATCGAAGTCCAATGAATCCCTCAACGCCAAGTAAGTATGTATGACGTGCAAGAAAAATATTTTTAGTTTTTGAGGTATGCTAAATGTCTTGTGACCAAATTATGAATGGGTTTGGAAGTCGGTGAACGTGGCCGAGGACCTCTCCACCCCGTTAAATTATGAACGGGTTAGATCGTGGTTGGAAAGCGTTAAATTATGAACGGGAATGGGGACCAACCAGCCCGTTAAATTATGAACGGGGATCTCATGTATGTGGCAGTGGATACGTCCCTGTCAGCCCAGTACTGTGGTTTGTCTGATCAGGCGTTTATTATGTATGAGTCACTTGCTTTGAAACATCCTCTACGCAAAATGAAGTCATGTATGTTCATGTATGTTCATGTATGTTTAAGTATGATCAAGTATGTAAGCATGTTTATGAAAGCTTTCAAGTTATGGCACGTCTATGTATGTACGTATGTTCAAGTTACGTTATGAAAATTCAAGTTCTAGTATATACGCTCTATTTTAAAGTTGCATGTGGTTTTATTATGTAATACTCGTTATTCCGGTTTATACGTGTTGAGTCTTTAGACTCACTAGACTTGATCGATGCAGGTGAGTATGTTGTTGAGGAGACAGGAGGTGGCGACCAAGGGGCAGGCTTGGACTGAGCGGGAGGCTAAACCCGAAGACCGCCATGTTTAAGTTTTATGCAAAAGTTAAATTACTTTGATTTCATATTTTGATGGAAATACTTTGAGCAAACCTTTTGTGAGCAAATTTTATTGTAGTTATTTTGAACAACCATGTCTTATGGGGGACTTGGTTGAGATAATTTATGGCAAACTTTGAATGTTATTTTATGTTTAAGAAAATTTTAAATTTTTCCGTAAATTTTAAGTAGCAAAAAGTACGGTACGTTACACCAATATGATCCTAACATGTCCTAGTACATGTCTAGATGCAGCCTTGGGAGCCTAGGATCGAGCCATACCCTGCAGCGACAGAAATAACCAAAAATGTGAGAGCACAAGGGAAAACCGAAAATCTGCACCTTAATTTCGAAAATATTTTGCCATGTATTTCGGTTTTCCCCTTTAAATTTGTGTACATGCGATGTTTTAAAATAATAATATGACTTGATTGAAGAGTCAATAAAAATATAAACATGCCTTGATTTCGTTTTGAAAGAAAAACGAACGAAACTACGACGCGGCGCTTAGGAGACGGAGTGATCTACCTTCCTTCCTTCTACTCGATTTCTTCTCTAAATGCTCTCGGTTTTCTCACTAATTTCTCACGAAAATGCTTTGAAATGTGTACTAAATTTCGGTGAGGAGGGAGAGAAAATGATGGTTAGGAGAGTGAGGGGAGGGGTTGCAATATAAAAGGGATGGCAAGACCAAGTCTTGCTCTCCTTTTTGAATTTTGAAATGGCTTGATATCCTAGAGATGGTTGGAGGGATCATGACCGATTCTACATGCTAAACAAGGTTAGGATAATGATCTAATATTAATTAATTAAGGGTGATTAATAAATGAGAGGATTATCATGCTAAGAAATGACAAGGAAAGGGTCAAAGGTGAGTTGGCAAAGAATTATTTAAGTAACTTGAGGTAAGTAGGAAATCACAGCTGCTGCCATCGCGCATTTTGACAGCAGCATGGCTTTGGTTCAGAGGTGGTGTTTGAGTTCTTGTTTGGCTTTTAGCCTATGGCCTTGGACTGGACAGTACCTCTGGCCGTTCGTGATTTGGTTAAGTTTAGAGGTCCTACGAGAATTTACGGTGCAATGTGCCAAAGTGACTCTTGAAAGAGCGTTTCCTGATTTTGGCCTCCATTCCCATTTTTCGTGTATTACCGCCCTAGGGATTTATTTTCCAACATTTTAGGTGTATTTTAATCATGACTAAATGATGGTTCAATGTTGGTTCGGGTTGGTACGAAGCCATGGTTGAATACTAAGTTTGTTGGGCGTAATTGTCTCGTTTTTAGTTCGATTATGAAGTGTTGGTCAAGTTAAGTTTATTTGCATGTTTCTCAAGTTAGAATTAGGTCGCAGCGAGTCTGGGAACGATCCAACTCATTCGGTAAAACAGAGTTATAATTATATTACGTGCATAAAATATAAAATTTTATTTTTAAGATATATGCGATATGTCTTGTGCACCTTACGATTATGGGATTTCTTCACTCGGTGACTTACAACCGGTTTACGATTATGTAATGTGTACGGATATCCAGTCCAAGGGCTGCAATGATCTCTACCGCCCATTATACTGTGGTTTAGTCTGATCAGACGTGCATGTTTTGTTAAGGGCCACTTGCGTAGAAACATTATCTCTACTAGAAAAATTACGATATGATATTTTATGACAGGGCTCTATCGAGCAAAACTTTTACGTACGCTTTTTAGTTATGCACGTATTTATAATTACTCATGACACGATTTTCACCTTATGATTTACAATACGATATTTTTATGTTATACGAAATTTTATGATATATTTACTTGTTATTCACATTATATGCATGCTGAGTCTTTAGACTCATTAGACTTGATTTTGTAGGTACTGATGAGGTCGAGACTGAGGGCGGGGATTAGTGAGCTAGCTTGGGTCAGCAGTAGTAGGAACCCGAGGACCTCACCTTTCATCATTTACTATTTATGCTCAAACTCAATTTTTCTTTGATGAATTATTTTTAAGTTGTGGTTTTGAAAACAATATTTACTTCTGCTGTTACTTTGAACATAAAATCTTTTTATGAGTTTATTTTATGAATGATGCATGTTATTTATTTAAAGAGAAATTTTTTAAATAATTCCGCAAATTTACAAATACGAAATACGGGCCTCTACAGTTGGTATCAAAGCCTATGTTCTTGTAAAGGGTTGTACTACTACTGATCTCGAGAAGCTCACGAAGTCACGTCTTCGGTCTGTAAGTTTTACGTTTACGCATTTCGTTTAAAGCATAAAATACTTTAACAGCATGTTTTCATGAAATGATTTATGTCAAGATTATGATTATGCAGTATTTATTTAAATTTAAAGAAATAATAGAAATTATGCATGTTAGTTACATATGGGTTATGTATGGAACAATATGCCTCCTAGACGCATTCCTGAGGGCATGAGAGATGATGAGCATCGTTATGAGGACGGTGAGGATCATAGGCAGGAGAGAGATTTACCACCACGCCCTCCATCGGAAATGAACGCCCAGATGTTAGCCGGAATGACTCAGTTCTTCGCACAGTTTGCGAGGAACAATGCTTAGGTAGCCAGGCAGACGGGGCCTGAGGCTACCGATGAGCGATTCATGAAGATGAGGCCGAAGGAGTTCTCAGGGACGACAGATCCCATGATTGCCGAGGGCTGGATTAAGTCCCTTGAGGTTATCTTCGAGTTCATGGGGCTTGGAGATGAGGACAGATTCGTTGTGCGACCTATCTGTTTGGAGGAGACGCCCGCTTTTGGTGGGAAGGAGCATCTGTAGCATTGAATGTGGCTACTCTGAGCTGGACGCGCTCTACAGAGGTGTTCTACTCTAAATATTTTATTGACGACGTGTGTTCCAAGTTGACCAGGGAATTTATGACCCTGAGGCAGGGAGACATGACTGTTACGGAGTTCATCCGTAAGTTTGAGAGGGGTTATCATTATTGTACCCCTGATTGCAAATGATGCTGGAGCCAAATTGAGGCAATTTATGGATGGTCTACGGCCGATCTTGCGCCGTGATTTTAGGGTGGCTGGCCCTACAACCTATGATGTCGCTGTCTCCAGAGCTCTAGCTGCAGAGCAGGATCTGAATTATATTGAGAGAGATCGCCAGGGCAAGCGACCGGTCCAAGTGCCGCACCGCCCTTCTCAGCAGCAACATCAGAGTAAGAAGCCTTTCCACGGCCCACCCAGGAATAGAGGACAATAGAGCAGGGACGGGCAGTCTCGAGGACCGTAGAGTACCCAGTCTGCGCCAAGTGCACGCGCCGTCACGCTGGAGCTTGTATGTATGGCTCAGGGAAGTGCTACAAGTGTGGTAGTCCTGACCATTTACTGAAGTATTGCCCGCAGAGGAGTCTGCCTACCCAAGGCATAGTTTTTGCTCTCCACGCAGAGGAGACAAACCTGGAGATGATGCTCTTGACAGGTATCTTAAAGCTTTAAGTTTATATTTGAAAGTTATTGTTTGGGGGGTTTCGGTTGAGATTCTGAACTTAGAATTGGTAATAGGATTGCATGTTCTAATCAGTGTGGCATTCAGAGTTTAGATTAGAAGAACTTTGACATTCGCATCTCTATAAGTTAGTTCTAGTAATTATTGGGTTCAACTTGATGTTCCAACCTTTCAGGGAGAATTTTTATAGCTGGTTCAGCTACGAATGCCTTGATAGATTCAGGGGCTACTCATTCGTTCATTTCGGAGATCTTTGCTTTCCTCCAGATCAAGACCGTTGGGCTAGATGTTGCGTATTCAGTAGTATTGCCTTCTGGAGAGGAGCTGACAGCTACCAATGTGATCTGAGACATAGACCTCAAACTTCATGGTAATCTCATTTATGCGGATCTGATCGTACTACCGATGCCAGATTTTGATATCATTCTGGTATGGAATGGCTATTAAGGAACAAAGTTTTGATTGACTTCCAGAGGAGATCTGTTCTAGTCCGACCGCTTGGGAGAGAGCTGTTCTTATTTGAACCTGACATGTACTTTCCTTTACCGCGTATAATACCTTGTGTCCAGGCTAGGAAGCTTATGCGTAGAGGTTGTCGAGCATTTTTAGCAACTTTTGTATCTGTTCCCGAGACACTCAGTCAGTCAGCCTCCGATGTCCCAATTGTTAGGGATTTTCTAAACGTGTTTCCCGATGAAGTCTCTAGTATTCCACCTATGCGAGAAGTGGAGTTTTCTATTGAGCTTATGCCAGGTACCGCACAGATCTCAAAAGCACCGTACTGATTAGCACCGACAGAGATGGCAGAACTCAAGAAGCAGATTCAGGAACTTCTTGAAAAGGAGTTCATTCGCCCGAGTTTTTCACCATGGGGCACGCCAGTCTTTTTTGTGAATAAGAAGGATGGTTCGATGAGGCTCTGCATTGATTACCGGGAACTGAACTGGGTTACAGTAAAGAACAAATACCCGCTCCCGAGGATTGAAGATTTATTTGACCAATTACATGGAGCCTCAGTATTCTCAAAGATTGATCTGCGTTCTGGTTATCACCAATTGAGGGTGAAAGATGCCGATGTTCTCAAGATTGCTTTTAGGACTCGTTATTGCCACTTCAAGTTCCTTGTGATGCCGTTCGGTTTGACGAATGCGCCAGCGATCTTCATGGATCTCATGAATCGTGTATTTCACCTGTATCTTGATCAGTTCGTGATAGTATTCATAGATGACATTCTCGTCTACTCAAAGAATCAAGAGGATCACAGCAGACATCTGACCGCAGTTTTGCAGACCTTATAGAAGCACAAGCTATTCGCAAAGTTCAGTAAGTGCGAGTTCTGGTTAGAGAATGTGGCATTCTTGGGCCACATTCTGGTTATAGAAGGTGGAATTATTATAGAAGCACAAGCTATTCGCAAAGTTTAGTAAGCGGTATCGAGGTAGACCCAGCGAAAGTTGCAGCAGTCAGAGATTGGGTTGTAATGCAGAATGCATCAGAGATCCGTAGTTTCCTTGGGCTAGCAGGATATAATCGGATGTTTATTCAAGGATTCTCCTCTATTGCAGTTCCACTCACATCGTTGACAAAGAAGAATGCAAAATTTGTGTGGAGCGATGAGTGTCAGAAGAGTTTTGATATTTTGAAGTAAGCTCTTATCTCAGCACCAGTATTGGCCATGCCGTCAGGGCCCGGAGACTTTGTTTGGTATACTAATGCTTCGAAACTCGGTTTAGGCGCAGTTTTGATGCAACATGAGAAGTTGATAGCGTATGCTTCTCGCCAGTTGAAAATCCACGAGAAGAATTACCCTACCCACGATCTAGAGTTGGCAGCCATAGTTTTTGCCTTGAAGATTTGGAGGCATTATTTGTACGGAGAGAAGTGCAAGATCTTTACCGACCATAAGAGCCTCAAGTACTTATTTACGCAGAAGGAGCTGAATATGCGTTAAAGGCGTTGGTTGGAGCTAGTGAAGGACTATGAATGTGACATTAGCTACCACCCGGGCAAAGCTAATGTAGTTGCGGATGCACTGAGCAGGAAAGTCGCAGTGATGGCTCATTTGGAGATTCCGAGACCTATTCAGTTTGAGATGCAGAGGTTTGACCTAGAGACTTATCCTCGAGGTAGAGTTCTCTGTCTATCTACTTTGATGATTCAGTCTTCTATTCTAGACCGTATTCGCAGTGGACAGTCAGTAGATGAGCAGTTGGCGAAGTGGAGGCAGAGAGATGAGGCCAAGGGCAGTATTTTGTATACAGTTAGCGATGGTATTGTGAGATATCGAGACAGAATGTGGGTTCCTAGCAGTGATTCTATTCGAGCATATATTTTATCAGAGGCCCACATGTCGCCGTACTCTATTCATCATGGGAGTACGGAGATTTACAAAGATCTGCAATTTTTTTATTGGTGGTCCGGAATGAAGAAGGATATCAGACGTTTTGTATCCGAGTGTCTGACGTATCAACTAGTGAAAGCGGAACATCAGAGACCAGCAGGCTTTCTCAAGCCTCTTCCTATTCCCGATTGGAAGTGGGAGAATATTATCATGGACTTCGTGGTAGGCTTGCCGAAGTCAGCCAGAGGGTCAAATGCTATTTTGGTGATTGTTGATCTTTTTATCAAATCCGCGCACTTCTTGCCCACTAAGACGACTTTCACCATGATTCAGTATGCAGAGTTGTATATCCGAGAGATAGTCAGACTTCATGGTATTCCCGTTTCTATAGTGTCTGACCGAGATCCTAAATTCACTTCCTCCTTTTGGAAGAGTCTGCATTCAGCTGTGGGTACGAAGTTGTTGTTTAGCACAGCCTTCCATCCTCAGATGGATGGTCAGTCAGAGAGAGTTATCCAGAGTTTGGAGGATCTACTCCGTGCATGTGTCATCGATTTCTCAAAGAGTTGGGAGTCGAAGTTGTCATTGGTAGAGTTCACCTATAACAACAGTTTTCAGTCGTCTATAGGTATGGATCCGTATGAAGCACTGTACGGTCGTAAGTGCAGATCGCCTATTAATTGGGATGAAGTAGGGGAAAGATCAGAATTGGGTCCGGAGATTATTCAGCAGACTACCGATGTAGTAGTCAAGATCTGTGATAGGTTGAGGACTTCTCAGAGTCGAGAGAAGAGTTATGCAGACCAGAGGAGGAGAGATCTAGAGTTTGCCGTTGGCGACCATGTTTTTGTGAAGATAACATCTATGAAAGGTGTCATGCGGTTCGGGAAGAAAGGAAAGCTCAGTCTGAGATTTATCGGACCATTTGAGATCCTCGACAGGTTGGGACGCTAGCTTATCGTGTTGCTCTTCCGCCGAATCTGGCTGGAGTACACAATGTGTTCCACGTCTCTATGCTGAGGAAGTATATGGCAAACCCTTTGCATGTCTTGAATTTCGAACCGTTGCAGCTCACTCCGATTCTGTCTTATGAAGAAAGACCAGTGCAAATCTTAGACAGACAGGAGAAGAAGTTTCAGAGCAAACTGGTTAGGCGGGTGAACGTAAAATGGCTTAATGATTGATTGGAGTATTGAGATAAAATTTAATAATAAGAAAATATTCCTAAATTTAATTTAAGCCAAGGAATAATTAATTTTAATGGTAAATAATGTTTTTAGAATTTATTTAATTAATTGGAGTAAGTTAGTAAATAAGTTCTTTTATGTCCAATAATAAATTAAAAGCCTAAATTTAAAGGTGTAACCAATTGAGATAAGTTAATCTAGGCCTATTTTTTATTTATGAAATTGTAACTTAACATGTTAGTAATTTATTTTAAGAATTAGTCATGCACGTAAGAAGATTACTATCTCAAATTAAATTATTAATTCACTAAAATGCATAATAAGTTTTTAAAACTTTAAGGAGTTAAAATTCAGTAATTAAACAATATTTTACCTTAATTTATTTAGCAAGATTTCGGCCCCCTTGAAGATTTAACCATGATTGGCAACTCTCCTTTATTGCCACCTTTTATTATCCTTTAATGGGAGATAATTCCCTCACTTTTTAATCACCAACAATTAATAATTAAGAAATATTTCTACCTTACTTTGGCTAGCTAAATTTAGGTCATCCCATCCAATTAAATCTCCCTCAAAGCCCACAATATCACCTAATTTCCTTATCTCCCAAAGAATCAAGGATAGAAAGATTTGTGTGCCATTCAAATCCCCATTTAATTAGTAAACTTCCCAATTCATTTCCTAGCCATTCTCTTCCCCCATCCCTTCAAAAATTCTGAAATTTACAGCAACAAAAAATCGTGAGAAGCAACAAGAGAGCAAGAGAGAAAAGAAAAGAAAACTCCGTATCCGCCGCCGTGTTCGTCGTAGTGTTTGTTTTCTTCTTAAACAAATTCCAGGCATGTTTTTATGTTTCTTCCCTATTCAATCAAGTCATATATATACTTTTAAAACATATTATTTTCATGAAGCAAGAAACCATCGAATTTGACAGCACTTTAGTTTTGAAAACCTGCACAGATTTCTTTTCTTTTCTCGGCCACTTCCTTGTGCTGCACGGGTGATTTGTTTTTGTTATTTCAGGGGTTGGCTCAGTTTCAGGCGCTCAAGGCTTCATCTAGACGTGTACTAGAGTGTGTTAGGGTCATGGTGGTTCAGTGGTTTTGGCCCATGCACGCAAGGAAGAGACTTGACAACCACTTCTTCAATCGTTGCGAGTTGAGTCTTGATTTTCGGATTCTTGGTTGTCTAAGGAAAGTTTCGAATCATGGTTGGTCTAAGGCCGGTAACCATGGTTAGAACCTCTCCTTAGCATGTCTAGTACGTGACCAAGATGGTCTTTCAATGCTTGGGTCATGGTTCCATTTGTTTTTAAAACAAAACATGCAAGTGCCCCTCGGTTTCTCTTTTCTGATTTTGTGTGAGTGAGTTTCGAATTTTGGGTGTTTGGGTGGATCTTGGTTGGCTTTTTAGCCCTTATCCATGGTTCACACAATACCTCATGATGTCTGGATCGAGCCATGGTCGATCATATGGCCAATGGAACGATGTAAGACAGCAAGCGAATCGATACAACACAGTATAGATTTTCGAGTTCTCGGTTTGGACTTTGGTCGATCTTAGGTGGTCGCTTGAATTGTGGTTGGCCTATTGCCCTTAGCCATGGTTCAAGCCAGCCATTAGGATTTTTGTAAGATACTCTGGTCAGTGTTTCAAGCCCCAATGAACATTAGTCTCTTAAACGGACACAGCAAGCGCAGCTGCTGCCATCGCGCATTTTGACAGCAGCATGGCTTCGGTTCAGAGGTGGTGTTTGAGTTCTTGGTTGGATTTTAACCTATGGCCTTCGACTAGACAATACCTAAATGAGTTAGAAAGGTCATGTTTTTGTCCGTTTGTGATTTGGTTAAGTTTAGAGTTCGTACGAGAATTTACGGTGCAATGTGCCAAAGTGACTGTGGAAAGAGCGTTTTGTGATTTTGGCCTCCATTCCCCTTTTTCGTGTATTACAGCCCCTGAGATTTATTTTCCATCATTTAGGTGTATTTTAATCATGAATAAATGATGGTTCAATATTGGTTCGGGTTGGTACGAAGTCACGGTTGAATACTAAGTTTGTTGGGCGTAATTGTCTCGTTTTTAGTTCGATGATGAAGTGTTGGTCAAGTTAAGTTTATTTGCATGTTTCTCAAGTTAGAATTAGGTCGCAGCGAGCCTAAGAATGATCCAACTCAATCGGTAAAACATGGTTATAATTATATTACGTGCATAAAATATAAAATGTTTATTTTTGAGATAGATGCGATATGTCTTGTGGCCACCTTAAAATTATGGGATTGCTTCACCCGTTGACTTACGACCAGTTTACGATTATGTATGAGTATGGATATCCAGTCCAAGGGCTGCGATGATCTCTACCGTCCAGTATACTGTGGTTTAGTCTGATCAGACGTGCATGTTATGTTATTGGCCACTTGTGTAGAGAATAATTTATCTCTACTAGAAAAATTACGATATGATATTTTATGACAGGGAAAATCTTTTACGTACGATTTTCAGTTATGCACGTATTTATAATTACTCATGACACGATTTTCTCCTTACGATTTACGATACGATATTTTTATGTTACCCGAAATTTTATGATATATTTACTTGTTATTCACGATATATGAATTCTGAGTCTTGAAACTCACTAGACTTGATTGTTGTAGTACTGATGAGATCGATACTGAGGGCGGGGGACCAGTGAGCTAGCTTGAGTCAGCAGTAGTAGTATAAAGGCCCGAAAATTCTTACTTGAAAATTTGCGGAAAATTTAAAAATTTTCTTTTTAAATAACTAAAATATCTCATTCATAAATTAAACTGATAAATAAGTTTAATATTCAAAATGGCAGCGGAAGAATTTAATGTTTGCAAAATAACCGTCTAAAAATAATCCAACGACAGATAAAAATATTTGATCATAAAATAATAAATGCTGAAAAATGAGGTCCTCGGGTTCCACAACTGCCGACCCAAGCTAGCTCACTGGTCCCCGCCCTCGGTCCCGACATCATCAGTACCTACAACAATCAAGTCTAGTGAGTCTAAAGACTCAGCATGCATATATCGTAAATAACAAATAAATTAAATAATAAAATCGCATGCAAGTGAAAACATCATGTCCTGGGGCATAACGTAAAATATCGTGTCATGATTAATTATAGTACGTGTATATCTGAACTGAAAATCATATGGAAAATGTTTGCTCCTTGGAGCCCTGTAATGAAATAGCATGTAATAATTTTCTGGTGAGATTATGGTCTACGCAAGAGGCCCCTGCACTAAACTGAACTGAACTGACCGGTAAGTGACCACCAGGTGAAGTAATAATCGTCTGATCAGACTAATTGTCACGCCCCGAGCCCGGGCCCGTGCCTGCGTGACTACACAATAGGCTCCTATAGCAACTACTTCGTATTCGTCCTCGCTTTACGAAATGATTAACCCAAGTTGCTATAGAAGTCCATTGTAACCCTTTATAAACTCATTTTAAATCTTTAATTTTTCAGATGTGGGATAAGGGTATCACAATCACCTTTCCTTCAGAATGCGACGTCCTCGTCGCGGCCTGACCACTCGATCCACCAGCACCGAGAAGCTAGAGGTGGCTCCTACAGGTTCAAGAGGTGGCTCCCGTCATGTAGCACTTTGCCCCGCAGGTTCAAGAGGTGGCTCCCATGCACGTATCATTTTGCCCCGCATAACACTTATTTCTCGGTGTTCCATGCTGGTGACTGGCTCTGATACCACTGTAACGCCTCAGATTCGATGACTGTCCTCACTGTATCACGACGGGTCTTTCCAGCGTGCTTATGTCCTCACTCACACGCACCCTGGGAAACTTCCCAGGAGGTCACCCATCCCAAAATTGCCCCAAGTCAAACACGCTTAACTTTAGAGTTCTTATGTGACGAGCTACCGAAAAGAAGATGCACCTTCGTGATATGAGTAGTACCAATCAAATCTTTTAAGCCCTCTTCAACTGTACAGTCCATTACATTGAACAGTCTCGAAATCACTCTCCTTCCGGTGTAAGAACGGTTCATTCATGTTCCCTCCACCTAGAAACCTGCCAGGAGCCGCTCATTGTCCGTGCCACCTCATGGCACCGGCGATCGACCCCCGCCCTCTTCGGCCCCGGGCCTCACATGCCCACCAGCTTCCGCTTGGTTCGTCCCCGAACCACACCGTACTCGGAGAGGTCGGCTCTGATAACACTGTAACGTCTCAGATTCGATGACTGTCCTCACTGTATCACGACGGGTTTTTCCAGCGTGCTTATGTCCTCACTCACACGCACCCTGAGAAACTTCCCAGGATGTCACCCATCCCAAAATTGCCCCAAGTCAAGCACGCTTAACTTTAGAGTTCTTATGTGATATCTACCGAAAAGAAGATGCACCTTCGTGATATGAGTAGTACCAATCAAATATTTTAAGCCCTCTTCAACTGTACAGTCCATTACATTGAACAGTCTCGGAATCCCTCTCCTTCCGGTGTAAGAACGGTTCATTTATGTTCCCTCCACCTAGAAGTCTGCTAGGAGCCACTCATTGCCCATGCCACCTCATGGCACCGGCGATCACCCCCCCCCCCCCTCTTCGGCCCCGGGCCTCACATGGGCTTAAAAGATTTGATTGGTACTACTCATATCACGAAGGTGCATCTTCTTTTCGGTAGCTCATCACATAAGAACATTAAAGTTAAGCGTGCTTGACTTGGGGCAATTTTGGGATGGGTGACCTCCTGGGAAGTTTCCCAGGTTGCGTGTGAGTGATGACATAAGCACGCTGGAAAGACCCGTCGTGATACAGTGAGGACAGTCATCGAATCTGAGGCGTTACAGTGGTATCAGAGCCAACCTCTCCGAGTACGGTGTGGTTCAGGGACGAACCAAGCGGAAGCTGGTGGGCATGTGAGGCCCGGGGCTGAAGAGGGCAGGGGGTGATCGCCGGTGCCATGAGGTGGCACGAACAATGAGCGGCTCCAGGCAGGCTTCTAGGTGGAGGGAACATGATTGAACCGTTCTTACACCGGAAGGAGAGGGATTCCGAGACTGTTCAATGTAATGGACTGTACAGTTGAAGAGGGCTTAAAAGATTTGATTGGTAGTACTCATATCAAGAAGGTGCATCTTCTTTTCTTTAGCTCATCACATAAGAACTCTAAAGTTAAACGCGCTTGACTTGGGGCAATTTTGGGAAGGGTGACCTCCTGGGTGATACTATTGTCCCACATCTGAAAAATTAAAGATTTAAAATGAGTTTACAATGGACTTCTATATCAACTTGGGTTAATCATTTACGTAAAGAGAGGACGAATAGGAAGTAGTTGCTATAGGGGCCCATTGTGCAGTCACGCAGGCGCGGGCCCGGGCTCGGGACGTGACAGAATGGTATCAGAGCTGACCTCTCCGAGTACGGTGTGGTTCGGGGACGAACCAAGCGGAAGCTGGTGGGCATGTGAGGCCCGATGCCGAAGAGGGCGGGGGGTGATCGCCGGTGCCATGAGGTGGCACGGAGAATGAGCGGCTCCTGGCAGGCTTCTAGGTGGAGGGAACATGAATGAACCGTTCTTACACCGGAAGGAGAGGGATTCCGAGACTGTTCAATGTAATGGACTGTACAGTTGAAGAGGGCTTAAAAGATTTGATTGGTACTACTCATATCACGAAGGTGCATCTTCTTTTCGGTAGCTCATCACATAAGAACTCTAAAGTTAAGCGTGCTTGACTTGGGGCAATTTTGGGATGGGTGACCTCCTGGGAAGTTTCTCAGGGTGCGTGTGAGTGAGGACATAAGCACGCTGGAAAGACCCGTCGTGATACAGTGAGGACAGTCATCGAATCTGAGGCGTTACAGTGATATCAGAGCCGACCTCCCGAGTACGGTGTGGTTCGGGGACGAACCTAGCAGAAGCTGGTGGGCATGTGAGGCCCGGGGCCGAAGAGGGCGGGGAGTGATCGCCGGTGCCATGAGGTGGCACGGAAAATGAGCGGCTCCTGGCAGCCTTCTAGGTGGAGGGAACATGAATGAACCGTTCTTACAACGGAAGGAGAGGGATTCCGAGACTGTTCAATGTAATGGACTGTACGATTGAAGAGGGCTTAAAAGATTTGATTGGTACTACTCATATGCATCTTCTTTTCGGTAGCTAATCACATAAGAACTATAAGGTTAAGCGTGCTTGACTTGGGACAATTTTGGGATGGGTGACCTCCTGGGAAGTTTCCCAGGGTGCGTGTGAGTGAGGACATAAGCACGCTGGAAAGACCAGTCGTGATACAGTGAGGACAGTCATCGAATCTGAGGCGTTACACTAATGCCACAGTATACTGGGTGGGACCGGTAAGTGACCACCGGGATGAACTGAACTGAACCGGTAAGTGACCACTGGGTGAAACCATACTAATGAAGTAGCCACAAGCAATATCGCATAAATCTCCAAAAATGAATATTTTATATTTTTGCACGTAATATAATTAATTAACGTAATTAAATGTCCTGTATTAATTCTACCATATGGGTTGAACCGTTCCCAGGCTCACTGCAACCTAATTATAACATGGGGAATATGCAAATGATTTATTTCGACTAAACTTTGTAATTGAATACAAAAACGAGACAATTACAACCAACGACTTCGTATTTAATCATGACTCCGTTCTAACCCGAACCAACACCGAACCATCAATTAGTCATGAGTAAAATACGCCTAAAATTATGAAATAACGCTTATAATTTTACAGTACTCGAATTTGGTGAATGGAGACCAAAAACATGAAACGCTCTTTCGAGAGTCATTTTGGCACATTGCACCGTAAATTCTCGTACGACCTCTAAAATGATCCGAATCACAAACGGCCAAAAACATGACCTTACTAACTCGATGAGGCACTGTCTAGTCCAAGGCCATAGGCTAAAAGCCAACCAAGAACCCGGAACACGCCTTTGAACCGCGAGACGCTTGCTGTTAAACGTTACAGCAGCTGTGCTTTCGATTTCTTGTGTCGTTTTAGAGACTACCGGCCATTGGGGCTTGAAGCACCGACCAGAGGCTCTTACCAACACCCTAAGGAATGATTTGAACCATGGCTAAGGGCCCTAGGCTAGCCACAATTTGAACCACACCCGAAACATGGCAGTGCACCCACCCGAGAGCACAATTCTGCACGCGTGGGATTTGCTATTGTTTTGCTGCCATGGATCGTTCCAGTGGCCATCTAATTGACCATGGCACGATCTAAAAATCAAGGCGGATGGTATGAACCATGGCTAAGGGCCAGAGGCCAACCAAGATCCACACCACTCCACAACAATCTCGAAACACAACACACACACACAACCAGAATTTCCAGAAACCGAGGGGATGTTCTTGTTTTGATTTAAAACCGATTCCGTCGTGGACCAAGCCTAAAAAGGGTGAATTGGTCACGTCTTATACATCACAAGGAGATGTTCTAACCATGGCTATATCCCCTAGGGCATCCAGGATCAGGAACATCCCCTTTTTTACAGCAAACACGAAAAATTCGAACACATGTGATGCAAGGGAAAGGTTGCTGTCATTCTGAATTTCCAGCGTGTAGGGGCTTGAACAAACGGACCAATATGGTCCTAACATGTCCTAATACATGTCTAGATACAGCCTTGGGAGCCTGGACACGAGCCAACCACCTGTACTCAATGAAACACGCAACCCGTGAAGCAAAAGAGGGGAACAAATTTTGTGCAGATTTTCTTTTACCAAAAGCTTGCTGTAATTTCGGTTTTGGTTGAAAAATCATGATCATGTAGTGAAAAAATTTCATAATACGACTTGATAAGAGCAAATAAGAACATATACATGCCTGGATATTTTTGTTTCGAAAGGAAAACAAACAAACGACGACGTGGCGTGGAGGAGACGGAGCGTTTTTCTTTCTTGTTTGCTACTCGATTTCCTCTTGTTTCTACCACTGATTCTCACGGTTTCTCTCAATATTTTGCTCTGAATTATGCTCTGATTTTTGGTGGTAGGGTGAGTGAGAGGAGTTTAGGAATTAAATTGGAAGATTGCAAGATAAAGGAAAGAGAATGATCTTTCTATCCTTGAGTTGAGAGATAATGGGAAGGATTTGCTATCAAAAGATTTTGAGGAATATATTCTAGGTGAATGGCCGATTCTCAAGTATCAAATGAGGGTAGATAAGTGCAAAATTAATAATTTTAGTTGATTAAAAAGGTGTGGAAGATATCTACCTAGAAAAAAAAAGTCATGGAAAGATAATTAGAAAATAAGTTGTCCAACAAATGAAATCTTTTAAAATTAAAGGAGGGGCCGATTTCTTGATAATGGGTTGGGAAAAATCTTGCTTAAATATTGTATTTTAAATCTTTAGAGTTTTATCTACACCTTAAATATTTTAGTGAATTAATAATTTAATTTAGGATCAACATTATCTTGTATGCATGGTTAATTTTAAATCCTAAAGGGTAAATTTACTATCATGTTAAATTATAATTTCTTAACTAAAATAAGCGTAGATTAACTTATCTCAATTGGTCACATATTCTAATTTAGGCTTTTTAATTAATTAATAAACTCAAAAGAATTTATTTACTACTTATCTCTAATTAATTAATTAAATTCTTAAACTTTCTTTTACATTAAATGAACTTATTATTTATCTTAAATAAATTCTAGGAATGTTTTTTTAAATTAAATTTTATCTCAATACTCCATCTCCAGTCCGGCCTCACTTAATTAACTGAAAAGATAAAACTAAACTTATGCGATTTAAAATAAATAATCATGACTAACAACTTTAAAAAATTACTTTAAATAATAAAGAAATCATTTTTAATTTAAATACTAAAAATTATGCATTGCTTATACGTAGTCTGATTTATCGGGTTCTACAAGTAGGAACCCGAAGACCTCACTTTTCATCATTTACTATTTATGCTCAAACTAAATTTTTACTTTGATAAATTATTTTTAAGTTGTTACTTCCGCTGTTACTTTGAACATTAAATATTTTTATCAGTTTATTTTATGAATGATGTATGTTATTTATTTAAAGAGAAAATTTTAAATAATTCCGTAAATTTACAAATACGAAATACGGGCCCCTACAAAACATGTATAAACTGAGAATAACAAATAGTATATAATAAAACCACATGAATTTTAAAGTAGAGCATACATACTTAAACTTGAACGTACTTACATAAACATAGACGTGCCATCATATCATAAAACCTTTCATAAACGTACTTGCATCATATATACGTGAACATGTATAATCATCATCATTTTGCATAGAGATATGTTTCAAAGCAAGTACGCTATAACATAACACGTCTGATCAGACTAAACCACGGTACTAGGCTGGCAGGGATGTCCACTACCACAGACATAAGATTCTCGGTCATACTTTACCGGGTGGATTGGTCCCTGGTCATACTTGATCGCTTTTCAATCCTTATCAAAACCCGTTCATACTTTACGGGGGTGGAGAAGTCCCCGGACACGTTCTCCGGCTTCCAAACCCGTTCATAGTTGGTCACAATACATTTAGCATAGCTAAAAAATAAAACATTTTCTTTTTGCATGTCGAACGCACTTAAAAACGTCGAGGGCTTCGTTGGAACTAGGGCTGGGAAAAAATAATGAAATAACGAAAAATTGTACCGAAATACCGAATAATTATTATAATAAAATTATTTGGGCCAAACTTTCAATTGTAATTTTATTATGTATTGGGCTTGCTTTTAAATTTGATAGTGGGCTCAATAGTCAATGAGTGAAAGAAATATGACTAGCCCGACGAGAAAACCCACTAACTCTTCTTTCATCTTCGTCATCACGACAAGAAAACTCCAAGCCTCACTCTGAAAGAAAAAAATCCCTAATCCTTACTATATTCACTAACTCTTCTTTCATCTTCATGGGGCATGAATTCGTAGTATGATATTTAGTCATTTATGTACTTTCGGTTTTTTCCTTTTCTTATTTTGTTCATGTTTGGTTTATAGTCGACACTTTATCACCTATTTTGTTTAAGCAATACTAAAAAACTGAATTCTTGTTTTGAAAAGCTTATTGCATGTGATAGAACAATAATTGGAGAAGAAAGATAAATTTGGTTGATAGATTTTAAGTTGTGGTTAAGTGAAATGTTGTATGTGGAGTTTAAGCTTCCTTACATTATTTTTTTTAGATTTTAGAGGGCGTTGAATTGGTCTGTATTTTTGTAATTCATTCAGGATATGTGTTTAGAAATGGTTAAGTTGAATAGTTGATTAACGAAGTTTGAACTGGCTTGTGTTGCTTTTCTAGAGATAAATTGGGTGTAAAATCATTTTTTAATGGATCTTGATTTATGCCATCCAGACACGATATTTCAGATTTTGTAAATTTTTTACTTGCTTTCAGATCGGATTGATTTTTGTTTGTATCCCAGTTCTCATCACCGTTACTTATCTACGTCACTTGGATGGAAGTTGGAAGAGAAAAGAAAAGAGAAATTTTAGTTTTCCTTCCATTTCCACCACATTTGAAAGGAAAATTTTACTCTAAATCTATAACATGTTTTCTTTTCTTTTATTCCCGTTAAAATCATACAATCATTTTTTTTTTTGAAATTTCATTTCCTTTTCATTAATCGCTTTCCAAATCCCAACTCCCAAACTAAGCCTAGGAGTTTAGTGGCACCAGGGTGAAGGAAGGAGAACTGGATGGAGCTTATTTTCTAACTCTTGGTGACTTGGTTCAATTAATGTGTGAATGAAGGCAAATTTTTTTTTAAAAAAAACATTTAAAACCATGGAAATAAAGATAAAAAGATGTGATTACTATTTTATTTTAATTGAATTTGTCCATAAGTTTAATTTTTTTCCTTGATCCTATCTATAGTTGTTAATTTTCCACTCTTAAAATTTATAGCTTAAATGCCCAACATTTAACTAACAATCTCATTATCCATGTACTCCAGTACCGAGCAGGCCAACATCTTTTGAGCAATGTAGCTTGTTGTTTTAAGCCTCTGTTCTGTCTACATTGTTTTGGAAGTGGATGTTTATCCATTAATCTTGGATTATATTGCTATCTTTGTTATTAATTGTTTGTATTGGTTTTATGTATGTTAAATTCAAGAGGATCTTGGTACGTTGTTTCTAATTATGGAATATATGAGACATGGATTAAAAAACTGTCCTTTTAATATGATTATTGCTATAGTTTCTGTGTTAATGATATCTTGTTGACTTGCTATTTCTCTCAATTTTTCTGCTTAGGATTTTTGTTTATTGGATCAATTGGAGTAGACAATAACAAATCAACAAGGCATTGATTTGCTGAACAGTTATTTTTTTGAAAGGAGAAAAGGATGAAAAACCAAAATCTGAAATTCTAGTGTTCTTAGGGTTGAATTGTGCGAGTGGCAATGTTGTCCGACAGCGATGACCATCATACAGTCCCATTATCTGTTTAATTAAAGCGGGAATTGGCCAACGAGAAGATTGATTGGTTATTTAACTATCATGCTTTTTTTTTAACTATCATGCTTTGTTTTGGATTGGTTATTTTTTGTTTAACTATCATGCTTTGTTTGATTGGTTAAATATCATGCTTTGTTTGATTATTACTGCAATGGGTAATTTAACTATCATGCTTTGTTTTTTAATGGTTATTTTTCTTGCATTTTGTTTGTAGGATCATACGATTATGATATAAACTTCTTGGTTTTCTTTCATGATGGAATCTAATACTGTCCTAAGTTCATCTCAAACATCAAATGCAACGGAACATGAAACACAATAGTCCACGGCTTGAAAACGACCAAGGAAGCCTCCTAAAGCTCCTAAACAATCTAAGAGTATATTTTGGGAGGATTGTATAAAGGGAGGAAGGAAGTTGAGTGATGGGACAAAAAAAAAATTAGGGATATTCAAATATTGCAAAGTTGAGATCCCAACAATTTATGGAAGTACTAGTGGGTTAAAAAACCACTTAGCAAGGAGGTATAAGTCAAGTCCGCTCTACGGAATGAGTGGGGATGATAAAAATCAAATTATATTGACGAGTGAGACTATGGGGCAAGGAAGTGCCTTGGTTCCTCATACTTTTAATAAAAAAATGTTAATTGAAATTTGCAAGGTACGTGATTTTTGATGAAGTGTCTTTTAGGGCTGTCGAAGGGAAGGGGTTTGTAGAATTATTGCATGAATTACAACCAAGATTCTTACATCCTTGTCGAAAAAAGTTGCAGTACGGTTTATGATCTTTTCTTAGTTGAGAAAACTAAGATAAAAAGTGTGATCGGCGACAAAAGGGTAAGTATCACTACTGATACTTGAATTTCCATTCAAAACATAAATTACATGGTAGTGACAGCTCATTTCTTAGATAGTAATTGGAAGGTGCATAAAAGAATAATAAACTTCCCAAAAATCACTAGTCATTCTGGAGAAGAAATTGGGAAAGTTGTTTAAGGTTTGTCTGAGAGAGTGGAAGATAGAAAAAGTCTTTTCAATTGTAGTTGACAATGCTTCTTCTAATGACACTGCAATTGACTACTTGAAAAAAAGAATGAAAAATGAAAATTCATTGTTGTTTGAAGGGAAATACTTGCATTTAGGGGTGAGCAAGATTTCTGTTAAACCGAATTAACCGATCGAACCGAGCCAATTCGGAAATTCGGTTCGGTTATTTCGGAAATTAGGTTTTCAAATTAAAAAAATTCGGTTATAGCTGTTAATTCGGTTCGGTTACGGTTTTTCAAAAATTTGAAATCGATTAACCGAATTAACCGATATAATAAATATTATTATTTAATAATTTTTTTATTTATCAATTTTTATAAATATTTTAATTTTTAATTTTAAAATCGATATAATATGTATTAATTGTGTTAAAATAAAACTTATACATTTGTGATGTGTGTGATTTTATGTTTTTATGCATTTGTGTAAACTGTAGTGCTCAAAAAAAAATTACATATATAATTAAAGTTAAATCACAATTTTTTTTAAAGTAATCGGTTAATTCGGTTACCGACCGAATTAACCAATTTTAATTCGGTTCGGTTTTCATCGGTTATGAAAAATAATTCGGTCGGTTCGGTTATGGCTAACTATTTCGGTTCGATTCAGTTCGGTTATGGATAATTCGGTTCGGTCGGTAACCGAATTGACCGAATACTCACCCATACTTGTATTTGAGGTGTTCTTGTCATATAATTAACTTAATTATTTAGGATGGCTTGAAGGAGCTTAGTGTTTCAATTAAAGCCATAAGAAAAGCAGTTTTTTTTATACATTCTTCCCCATCAAGATTGAATAAATTTAGGATTTTTCCATGCTAGCCAAGTTTTCTAGTACATCAACATTACCTATGAATGTCAAAACGAGGTGGAATGCAACTTATAAAATGCTTGAAGTAGTATTAAAGTATAGAAGGGTGTTTGAAAGGATGATTGAAGAATGGTTGCCTTTTATGAATTATTTTTGTGAAAAAGATGATAAGGGTAAATAAAGGATTTGGCCTCCAATTGCTGATGATTGGGAGATAGTAAAGGCTTTTGAACATTTTCTGAAAAAGTTTTATGATGTCACTTTGGAGCTAAGTACATCAAAATGTCCTACCTCTCATTTGATTTATCAATCAATGATTGCACTACAGGTTGATATTTAAAGAAAGAGATATGATGATTCAGATCCAATTCTTAAAGAGGTAGCATGTGCAATGAAGTTAAAATTTGACAAGTATTGAGGAAATTGGAATAGCATGAACACTTTGATATTTATGGGTAATATTTTGGACCCAGGAACAAACTTCAAATGATCAAAGTCACCGTCAGAAAATTGGGATGTACTCATATAAGGATCAAAGAATTAGTTGATAACGTCAAACAAAACTTGGAAACTTTGTGGTCGAAGTATAAGGGAATAAATGATATATTGAATGTCGAGAGTCAAAGTATGCAAATATAGTGTGAAAATAGCAATGGAGGTATCCGTGGTGGTGGTTTGGTCTTTGTGATGAATTGTTTGATGATTTCGAAGCACAAAACGAAGAAGAACAACTTCAAGTGATATCCAATGAAGTGGATAAGTATTTGGCCGATGAGATTGAAAAACGATCTAATCAATCTTTTAATCTTTTGGAGTGGTGGAAAGGAAGTGAAACTAGGTACCCAATCCTTTTAATGATTGCCAAAGATATTTTTTCAATTCCATGCTCAACCGTTGCTACTGAGTCCGCTTTTAGCTTGGGCAAAAGAGTTGTGGTTCCTTTTAGGATCAGTTTGAAACCTAAAATGGTAGAGGCATTGGTGTGTACTAGTGATTGGCTAAGAGCAGAGAAGTTCTCTTTTTGGAAAGATCCAACAAACAATGACTTTGAGCTATATAAGGAAATTGAAGAAATTGAAAAAAGTAATATTTTTTTTATGTAGTTAAGCTTAAATTTATTTAATGTCATTGTTAATCTAACATGAATACTAATGTTTTTTTTAACAGCTGCATATGTCACTCAAGGCCGTGCCAACACTTCATCTTCCTCCTCCACTTTGGACTAACTTGAAGAGTAATACTATAATTATGTTTTCTTATTTCAATTATAATATTTTAACTAAATGCAGTTTTTAACTTTTGCAGGTCCTTTGAGATGGAGGATTTCAACAAAATTATAGTTAGTAAGACTATATTTATGTTTGCTTATTTCAATTCTAATATTTTAACTAAATGTAGTTTTTAACTTTTGCAGGTCTTTTGAGATGGAGGAGTTACAATTAACCTAGAACCTTTTAGAATAACAATTTGTGTTATATTTGATGTGTCATTTTGTTTTGAAAATACTCTGCTTGTCTTGTAGAATTTTTGCTTGTTTAGTTGCTCTTTTGAAACATATATATTATAAAACTCTATTGTTCGATATGTGGCGTTTAATTTCCTTTTAAAGTAGATATGACTTGTGTAAATGAATCTTTGCCGCATTCGTCCACAGGCCTATTTTGTTTTGAGATATTTATGTTTTCTTGGAATTCATTTGGATAAATCATGTTATTTGTGGCTGTCAAGTAAAATTTGAGGTATGGTTATGATTTTGATTGGTAGGATAGATGGTTAAAAGTTATTTTGTTGTGATTGTGATGAGATTAACAATTTTTTAAAAACAATTTCGGTATAGACGGTAGTTTACCGATACCATACCAAAATTGCGGTATACCTAATTTTTTTTGGTAAGAACGGCATGACATTTATATCATATCGAAATTTTGGTATACCGGAATTTCGGTACGGTATCGGTATTCATTTTTTGGTACTGAAATTTTTCGGTACGGTTGCAACGCCCCGAAAATTTAAGAGTCCACGCGAACCACATGCACGAGTTATTAAATTCTTTTGTATTTTAATTAAATATTTTAATTGCATTAATTAATTATGTTGTGCATATTGACATGTTTAAAATATATTTTTTTCATGGTTGCATTAAAATGTATTTTTAAAGGTATTTGAGTTGCGATTGAGGAACGGAAACCGAGGGCTGAAAATAGAAAATGTTTTTATTAAATAATAGTTTTTAAATATTTAAAATATGGGTAAGGCTTTTTTTTATTTTTGAAAATAAGAGGTTTCAAGGTGATTTTATACGACGAGACGTAAATTTTATCGGTGTTGGTTTTTCAACAAAAATACAAACGTTTTGGCAACCCGGCTAATAAATTCACAAACTTATTTAAGAAAAATTATTTTTAATATTTAATTAAGCTCTAATGGACCTAATTTACCTACTTAGTGGGCTTAGGACTTATTAGTGACTAATTAACTATTTAATGTTCAAAATCTACCTAAACCCATCATTAATCCCACGCCTCTTTTCAGATTATTTGCACACCAAATTTCTCCCTAAAACACACGACACGCAAAAAACCCGAGGACCAGCGCTTCTACTTTTCCGCACTTATGATTTATGATTACGATTTACGTTAAAAGATTTTTCAGACTATTTATTTATGCATTTGAGAGGTTTAGTATGTGCTAAACTTTTCAAATTTATTGCTTTTTAGGGTTGGCAAAAAATCTGACGATTTCATTTTATGACTATTTCACTTGATTTTTAAATACTAGTTGGTTGATGTTTTATTTTAATGGGTAAAATATTTTATAGTATGAGTGATCGGCCGAATTAATCTAGGTAAAAAAAAAATTTCTAGTACTTTTTAAGCAATAAAAAGGATAGAGGGTTTCAACGGCATACGGTATTATTAAAAAAGGTATATTGTACTGAACCAGACCTAGTTGGAATGCTCTGGACATGCTGCCCTAACCACAACAGTAAAGATTCAAGATAATGCAACGTAGCCTGCAACCAAAACTTGAGAAAACGTGAAGAACATGTACAAATTTTCACAGCTTGAGAGAGTTTACGATAAAAATCATATCTCTCTCATTTATTATCAAAAGAATATGAATTGGCTATCGAATCGAAGATAACACAGAGTACTACAAATCATATGTTGAAAAAATTTCCAAAAAACCAACCTATAAGTCGCAGAATTTAATAAAACAGAGGGTGACATGTTTTGTGACACAAAAATTTCACAGCTTGTGCGATTTTACGATAAAAATGATATCACCCTCGTTTCTTATCAGAAAATTACGAATTTGCTATTGAATCGAAGATAACATAGAGTACTACAAATCATATGTTACATTTCCAGAAACCCAACTTAGAAGTCACATAATTAAAAATAATAGAGGGTGACGGGTTTTGTGACACAGAAATTTCACAGTTTGTGCGATTTTACAATAAAAATAATATCTCCCTCGTTTCTTATCAGAATGTTACGAATTTTCTATCAAATCAAAGATAACACCAAATAAAATAAATCATATGTTGAAAACATTTTCAGAAAACCAACCTATAAGTCGCATAATTAAAAATAACTGAGGGTGACGGGTTTTGTGACACATAAATTTCACAGCTTGAGCCGTCCCATGAAAATGATCATAACTCACTGGTTTATTGTCTAAAAATTACAAATTTACTGTCAAATCGAAGATATCAAAATGTACTACATTTTATATGTTGAAAGATTTTCAAGAAAGTTGACCAAAATTCATAGTAATCAAAATGACAACAAACTTGGTTTTTGATATCTAAAAATCATTTCAAAATCAATCCAACCATTTTTCCCTAAAACTTTGTGGGGTTCGATATAGAGTTTAGAGGGGGGGGGGGGGGGGTGAATAAACTCTTTCATTACTGATAGTTTTTGGCACCCTCCTTTACTGATAGTTTTTGCAAAGGGTGCTAGAATCCTGTTAGAGATTGTAGCTAATCTTGTTAGAATGTAAGTCCAGCAGATCATAATAATAAGTGCGGAAACAATCCAATGGAGTAAGGTGAAAATAGTAAAACAGTAGGCAGTAGACAATGATTGTTTATAGAAGTTCGAAGATGAAATCTTCTACGTCTCCCCTTCTTCTGTTTCCAGAAGGTATCACTAAAAGACTTTGGAATTTACAGTACACACCCACTTTAGCAGGGCTTATCCTTTGCCTACTGAAACTCTTAGTATCTCAACACAATATAATTCAATTCAAAAAAGTTCTGCAAAAGATTCTTTTCGAGATTACAAACTCTTCTCAAAGATATAGTAAAATGCTTAGCTTTAAGAGGTGAAGAAACATCAGTACAAAGTGATATCAGAAGATCAGATGTATATTATGAAGCGTCTACTGCTTTTCAATAAGTTGAGCTACAAGATAACGATTGGTTTGTGGTTGCTCAAAATAATGTTGGGAAGATAATATGTTCCTTGAAAATAATCAGTGTGGTTCTCTAAATGAGTTTGATCCATATATATATATAGAAAACTTGAATCCAACGTCTATAATAAAAAAACGGCTCCTTTGACTTCTGATAGAAACAACTTTATTTCCTAAAAAGGATCTTGCATAAAGCTTTCAAAATGATCAGTCTTTGCTTTATACAAAAAATGGTTAGACGTATTAAATGACTTCTTACATTATTAATGGTGCAACTAATACTAGTACTAGGTAAAGTAACGGTAACCTTTAAGATTGAGACGATCAAGTAAAAGCCGTTAAGTACTGAACTAGTGTAAGCCAAGTTCTGCTTATAAAGCTAAGTTCTGCTTAAGTTTTTCTAATCCGTTGAGTACTACCAAAGGTACTGCTTCTGTTAAAGCGACACGATAGCTTCTGCTTTTATATTGTCATCTGGTTATTGCTATCCCTACTGGTTTTGATTCTCATCACCACAATTAAATTAAGTCTATCAATTTCTCCCTTTGCGGTAATGCCAAAAACTAGAAGTTAGTAACGATGAATATGAAAGTAGATAGTAATTATAACCAAATAATTGATAGATATTTAAACAATTTAAACAGAGTTTAAAAAAGCGGTAAAGAGTTTTAATCATCCGTTCCAATGTCTCTGAACAAAGTTTCCTCATCCTGAGGATCTTGGTTTCTGAAGGAGGATTATGCATGATAATGTCCTTCAGATCTACCTTCTTCAGTCCTTCCTTCTGACCTATTGCTTCCCCATTTTTGGCATAAAAACGAGTGAGTAAATCATCCACTCGGCTAGTAAGATTGATAATTCCATCATTCAACATCTCCAAAAATGGGGCCTGATTCGAAACTCGATCATTAAGGGCTTTAAGAGATTGAGATTGGGACAATCTTGGCATCGATGGTTTCAAGTTTCGAATCAGTAGCTTCAATTTTAGTTGAGATTGAGCGAAGAGATGAGTCATGATCAGAGACAGTTCGAATAACATCAGATTGACTGAGCATGATGTTAGCATGACTTGTTAAAACATTTTTCCTGAAGAGGCTGGATTCAACTTCAAGCCTTGCCATTGATTCTGCCGTGTTAATGACTTGTTTCGATACACGTTCACGGAAGAAGTTAGTGGCACTGACTTCACCAGCATGATCATAGGACATATGTTTCACTATCGCTGAAACTCTTTCAATATTCCGTCTCAGTGTATCAATCTCAGACTCAAGATTAAAGTGCTCTTCTTCTGGTGATGGAGTTCTTGCGAGTAGATGCTCTGAGATTTCAGCAAGATGAGCAATATGAGCTATGTGAGCCAGCGAATCAGTAGGAGGGAAAATTGAGGCAGTAGAAGAGATAATTCCGGTTGGAGCAGTTTTAACAGAAGTGGAGTGTTCAACAGAAGTTCCTCCAAAAGCAGTAGATTTCTCAGGAGCTGCAGTCTCTTCTGGTTGGGCAGATTCAGTGGTTACCATTTGCGCACCAGCTGGAATGGATTCAGATGGAATGTGCAACGGAGCTTCCATTTCTGCTTGATGTTCTACAGAAAATATCTCCAAATTTGGCAGTAGTGAAGTAGCATATGTTCCTTCATTGGTTGTTCTGTTGGATTAGCTTCTGAAACGACCACATCATCAACTTGAGTAGGTTCTGGGGCATTAGAGACAGTAAGAGAAATGGATTGAACCACTTCATCAACTGAAGCCAATTCCAGAACAGAAATAAGAGAAGATGCTTGAGTAGGCAGCTTCGGTGATGCAGGAGTACTGGAGACCTTAGCTTCTGATGGAGCTGCGGTCCGTTCCTCAGCTGGCTTATTCTGAGTAAAAATGAGAATGGAGCCTATTGAATACTGTACAGGCTCTCCAAAGGCCTGTTCTTGAGCAAGAAGTTGTTCATTCATCACTCTCAATTGGTCAGTCAAAATATGGATTACATTTTGATCCTGAGCATCATTGGGAATCATAACATCAAAATTAGACTGAAGAGTCTTTAAAACTTATTCCAGCTCCTGTCGTTTCAGCCGCTCAGGAATGATACTTCGTTGTCTCATTGCTTCAATCACATTTTCAATTTTGGCAAGATCAAACACCTTCTTTTCATTCTTTACCATTTTACCAAATGCACCTGGTGTCTTGAAGAATGTGAGTGGATGTAAAATCATTAAAGAAAGATATGTCTTCACTGGCAGATTTTTCAATTTCCTCTAAGTGAAGATCAACAGCAGTATGAACAGATGATTTGGCGCCAAGTGATTGTGGTTCTAGAAACATTTGTCTCAAAAGGACATTGTCTAAATCAGCGATGACTGCTGTTTTCTTGATGCGGTGAACAGTGCGAGCCTTCTTCTTGCTAGGAATGGCTGGCGGAGATGCCTTCGTAGGAGCAGCAGACTCTTCTGATACTGTTTTATCTGAATCAGTGGGGATAACCACTCTTTTTCTCTTGATCTTCTTCTGAGGTCCTTGAGCCTTAGTTTGAGCATCTCCCACCTCCTTCTTCAAAGCAGTGAACTCAGCCATAGTTGGCTTTGGCCTTAAAGCAAGTACATTGTCAGCATCGGCCATTGTTAAGTGAGAAGCGACATGTTCAGTAGTGAAAGGAAAACCAACATCCTTAAGCATCTTGCTGATCTGAATAGCAAAACCATAACTCTTACTCACAACCATATCCTTCAAGATTCTAAACAAGAATCCAATCCAATCCACCTTAAATACAGAAGTAATGGCCATCATCACTTGTACCTTCTCCTTAGTCAGCATGTGAAAAGCACCAGCTTTGACCAATAGTGTCTTTGCCACAATATCGGCAAGCACTTGAAATTCTATTTTCAGAAGCTTCTTGAAGCGAGAGGGAGAGTGTTACTCTCCATAAGCTGAGAAAGTGATGAGGGCAGCCGACATCTCCTCCTTAGAAATATCAGAAAAGTCAGAAATATATGAGCATGGGAGAAAGAAGGTCGATCCCAATAGGGCATCATCAATGGAGATAGATGTACCTCCCTAGGAATAGATGATTTTCCTTCCTTGACGGTTGCTTTGGCATTGAATTCTAAAAGAGCAATCTTGTAGATAACAGCAGGCGCTTCCAAAAACCTTATGAGACCAGATTTCTCAATGGCTTTAAACATGCTGACAAGATTTTCGTCCTTGATTGTTATGACTGATGCAAAATTAACTTGATAAGCATTTAGAGTGTAAGCTCCAGCTATTTCTGCAAACAAAAATAATTTGGAGTAGATTCTGTAGTAGATGAGTGGAAGAGAATAGTAGCTAGTAAGCAAAAGTCTAAAGTCGTAAAAGGTGAAATGGAATCGAAAAGGCGGTTAATATTCAAAATGTACAGCCGTCGGTGAAACATAAGGACATGTGTCAGTATGTTTGTGGTTGTGTTTTTGAAAAGTTAAGCAGAGAGTATCAGATACGCCAAAATTTGAAAAAGGTAATGAAAAAAGCGGGCTGTCCAAGAGGTTACTGAATAAAACCAGAAGAGTGTTTGTCATTTTATGATAATATCTGCTGGAAGTCATAAAGTACTGAGTATATCCAGTACTTTGATAAAAACCAGTAGACATTGTTTTATCGAAAAGACAAACTTTCTTTTGCTTCTGGAAAAGTACGAAAATATGAAAGGGGATCGATTAAGGTGCCCTAATGCGCCACGGAAGTTTAAAATTTGTTTTTCAACAAGAAAATCGAGCACCCTAATCCTATAATGTGTAGCAAATACGAAAAACACGAAATGACATTCATAGGGTGGTTCTACTTTGTTAGTGGTGGACCTAAAGTTCCTACTCGATTCAGCCGCCGCTAAGAAGGATATAGGCCGCTCGAGTTTGAGACTAGTATCTGCGATGTGTGTACCATGTTTCATTGCTAGGAGACATTGTGCTGTCCAAACATGCAGATAGGTGCTCCTTGTAGAGTGCACTGAACAACCCCCCATAAAGGACTTTCCAAGTGGTTCTCACTTATCGAGTGGAAACGTCCAGGTTTATGGATGTACACCATTAGTCCTTATGACCCGGGACAACATTGAGACTCTATGTGCTAGCATTACACTTTGACTTATTTACCGACTCTCATGGGGTCATCAGATGGCAACGTTGGGTGTTTTGTCGAAACATATAGGAGTCGATGCATTGTAGTCGGGGATTCACCGCTTACCTTCGGGTATGGATATCCTATGTGATCTCATGTGTATGTAGTTTGAAATCCCTGATCAGAGTATGGTGGTAATTAAGAAAGGGGTTTCTTAGATTAAACCATCGATGCAACTACGACAAGACACATAGTATCGATTTATTGACAACTCTCAATATACCAATGGTTGTCAAATCGGTCGGGATATATGAATTGAATTGACCGTACTCTACGCTAACCATAATTGAATGGTTCTTGCAGGCACTATTATTTGATACCTAGGGAATCATGTAAGCGATGCTGCTAGGCGTTTAACTTGATTGGTTGGGTAATATCAGACTTAAGTTATGACGTTCTTGTTATCGAGGAGTTGATAATTAAGAATGGAGAAATTGGGGTATACTTATATAAGGACATGTTTAGTTCGAATCACATAAAGATGTTAACCCACGGCTAGTTGTATCAATGAACCATTGAGGGTCACACAAGTGCTAATTTTTAAGATCCCTTTGAGAAGTAAAATGGTTCAATGTGTTGAACGGCTTATAAAGGAGTTTATAAGCGTAGGGAAAAAATAGAAGTATGACTTATATAAGGATAATGTAACTATTAATTTGAGGAAGTGTTCCTAAATTAAAAGTTGGTCAAACGAGTAATCTATTTGCAAAATTTTGATTTTCATAAACATTATTATGGAATAAATTAAATTAATTCAAGAGTTGAATTAATTAAACACTAGTGGACCTAGTAGAGTCCAAATAATTAAATTAATTCAAGTGTTTAATTAATTAAAGAACAATGGGCCTTGTAGAGCCCAATTAGAGATAATTATTAAACTAGCGGGCTTGAGTAAAATCAAGTAAGGTTTAAATGGTCTCAAATATGTTTGAGATATTTAAATTAAAGTCCATGGGCCTTGTAAATTGTTACAAGCCCAAACAAATTGCATGCTTGGAAGGTGAAGGGTTGGTGGCAACTTTTGAGTTAATGGCATGTCATGCACATGCAACTTTTTGATTCAACTTTTTCCACAACCAAGAAAAATCTTTCCCTTCTCTCCTACACTCCATATGGCCGAAATTTTCATGGCATTCTCCTCCAAATTTTCTTCTTCATTTTGTTGAGGAAATCCTACACTTCTCAAAGAAAAATACCTTAATTTTTCTAGTGCAAAATTAGGGTGGCTCTACTTTGTTAGTGGTGGACCTAATTTTGAAGAAAGGAGTACAAGAGCAAGGAGGAGAGCTTGTAGATTTGTCATCCTTTCAAGAGCTAAGGTAAAATCAATCTTTGAGATTGATAGGTAAAATCCTAAAAACACCCTATGAATGTCATTTTGTGTTTTTCGTATTTGCTACACATTATAGGATTAGGGTGCTCGGTTTTCTTGTTGAAAAACAAATTTTAAACTTTCGTTGCGCATTTGGGCACCCTTATCGAACCCCTTTCAAGTAGTATCAAAGCTATGTATACTATTTTGTGTAGCATATACATAATATTATATTGAGGTCGACTTCTAAAAGCATGAGATGATTTTTTGCAACGAAAAAGGCCGTCGTGGGGAGATTTTGGGCAGCAAGTTGCTGCCATTTCGAGCAGCTCAGTCTGCCCGAACAGCCCCTTGTTTTCAATAATTTTTTTTTAAGTTGGTCGGATTCCGGGGACGGAGCTCCGGCGACGGCGATGACGACTAGGTTTCCAAAAGTGTTTTGGAATATCAAAGTGTCATGGACCTTGAAGTTGTTAGGCCATTAGATGGCTAACACAATTTGTGAATTTAAATGGGCTAAAATGTTTTTTGGTGAAAAATGATTTTTTGGACCCTTAAGTTTAAATCCACAAAAGTTGTACTTATTATCTCATAAAATAAATAATTGAAGTTTTACTTTAATTATTTATAGTAAATTGTGATTTACAAGAAATTCGATTATAAATAAATTAATTAGAAAGTAGACAAAAGGGTTTGTATACTTTATTAATTTAGTTTATAATCGTAGCGGTTAGTGATTGGATCAAGATATATAATATTGGATCAATTAAATATTGGGATAATTAATTGATTGTGTATGATATGTGATATTATGAATGGAGGATGATCAAAAGTCCAAGCCCAATTTTCTAGGTGTATGCTAAGATATTTTGTGTTGAATGATTGTAATAATGATCAAATTTAAAGTAAGCTTGGTTTATGGCCCGTTCCCACCCCATGAGATGTATCCCTATTTGCCATGGATATTTATTTGTAAATATTAGTATAGTGGAAGATCAAGATTGGAAGATGGAGGCCTTGATGATTAAAAAGATAGAAGACATGTAAATATTGAAGACTAATGTAATAGTTTCATTTGCATCCCATGAATTTCCCTAGGATTGGACCTAGGCCCGTGTTTAGCTCACACGAGCCATTAGTTTTGAGGCAATTGATCATCCTTGTTTTGTTTACTGTTTATAATATATGCATGATATGTTATAAATAATGAGTATGTGCGTTATTATTATGATAATAACAAAGTTGCATGAATCCGGCAAACATACGATCAAACATGGCAAGCTTTTTAAATAAAATTAATGATTAGACCTTTCAAAATTAAAAACCCTCATTTTGAATACGATTCAAAATTAATATAAAGCTCGAAAAGGAGAATCATAAATTTGTTTATAATTTCCATGTCTTCCATCGACAATGGGTGAATGATGAACACTACCCGTTCTCGGGGCTCGGCTCATATTATTGGGGAGCCTTGGGTGCCGGAAAACTGTGACATCCATTGACATGGTGATGTGAACTACGTGGAACTCCCATGATTTCGGCTCATATTATTGAGGGAACTCATGGCGACCGTCCATTAAGGTTCAAAATCGATGGGTAAGGCTTGACACGTAAAGATGAATAACGTCATATTATTGGATCCTAATCAAACGTGAGACAAAAGTTTACGTAGAGGGTTGCATGGAGATGCAATTGGAAACAACATTTTAGAAATTGTGTTTGGCTGATATTATCCGGGATCATAATTCGCTAATTGGACCTTGCGTACCTACCGAGGAAAGGGGTTTCCCGTTTTCACTAGAGGGTAGTGAAAGATGTCAAAACAGCTGGAGTAAACATTTATAAAGTAAAAGTTCATACTTTATATCTTACCAAATATTTTAAAATATTCATGAATATTTATCTGTTTTACTTTTCAATACAAATTTTGACAATTTCTTCGATTCGGAATCTGCTATTTGCAATACTCGACAAACACGTATTAACTGGACCTAATTACCTCAACTGGCTAAGAAACTTAAAAATTGTCTTGAATTCGGAAAGGATAGCATATACACTGACTGAGTCGCTCCATGTTGAGGCTCCGACTGACTGCACTCCTGAGGAATTGCAGACTTACAAGGAACGGTGTGACCATGACTTGAAAGCCAAGTGTTATATGCAGGCTTCTATGAATGATGAGAAGTCGGTTCTTTATATGGGTTTTTCATCTGGTACGAAGATTGATCCACATGGGAAGGGAAAGAAGCGTTCTTTCCAACGTCCCAAGAAGAACGTGCCCTTGAAGAGGCAAGCTCCGAGTCCCGTTGTGGCAGCTACACCAGTTAAAACTGACAAGACTGTTGACATATGTCATCACTGTAAGAAGCCTGGACATTGGAGGCGTAACTGCAGAGAATATCTTGCCCAGAAAGGTTCTGGAAATGGTATGTTCTACATTGAAGTAAACATTTCAATTAATTCTACTTCTTGGGTATTAGATACCACAAATAGATGACGGGAAGAAGTAGGAGACTTAGGGAAGGTGAGACCTTCTTAAGGATGAGCAATGGAGAAAGAGTTTCTGCCAAGTCCGTGGGAGATGTTTACTTATATTGTTGAACAATGATTTTAAGTTGATTTTGAGAGATGTTTTGTTTGTACCAGATTTGGTGAAAAACATTGTTTCCATTTCTATGCTTGATAAAGATAGATATTCTTGTTTATTTAGCAAGGTGTTTGCAACATTTACAAGAATGAATGTTTTATTGGTACTGGAGAACTTGAAAACGATATCTATAACTTAAAATTGAAAGATATTCCACTAAACAATGTCCAAGCTATAACAACAACAAAAAAGCGAAAACAAGATACTCCAAATTCGGCACAATTGTGGCATGCTCGATTAGGACATATTTCCCTAAGAAAGATGAACAAGCTAGTGTGGTAGTAGGCATGTTTGATATGTCTGATATTAATGCTCTCATGACTTGTGAATCCTGTCTGAAAGGAAAAATGACCAAGATTCCCTTTTAAGGGCTATATGGAGAGAGCCAAAGAGTTATTGGATTTGATCCATACCGACGTCTGCGGTCCGCTTAGCATCACCACTAAGCATGGACATGCCCACTTCATCACCTTTACCGATGACTTTTCGAGGTATGGGTATGTGTATTTGATGAAATACAAGTCTGAAGCCTTTAAAAGGTTCAAAGAATTCAGAAGTGAAGTAGAGAAACAGTTGGGACGAACCATCAAGACACTTCGATCGGATCGAGGTGGTGAGTACTTGAGTGCCGAGTTCCAAGAGTATCTTAGGGAGAATGGGATTCTCTCGCAGTGGACTCCGCCTGCTACACCACAGTTGAATGGTGTTTCAGAGCGTCGTAACCGGACTTTGAAGGACATGGTTCGGTCTATGCTGGGGTTCACGGAGTTGCCGCCATCCTTTTGGGGATATGCACCTGAGACATCGACACTGTTGTTGAACAATGTCCATTCAAAGGCAGTTGACAAGACACCATATGAGATATGGATGGGTAAGCCTCCCAAATATTCTTATCTTAGAGTATGGGGGTGCCCTGCTTATGTGAAGCAGGTAGTGGGAGATAAATTAGATAGTCGATCCATTTTATGTTACTTTGTAGGATATCCAAAGAATTCAGTTGGATACTATTTTTATCATCCTCAAGAAACAAAAGTGTTTGTTTCTAGGAATGCGACATTTTTGGAAAAGGAATTTCTATTGGATAGAAAAGGGGAGATGATAGAACTCGAAGAAGTTCGAGAGACACCCACAATTTAAGAACCCACACCCGAAGAGCCAAGAGAGGAGATACAAGCTCCTAGAAGATCCGAGAGAGTCTCAAGACCACCTATGAAGTATGGTCTGCTTCTTGAAGAGGGCCATGATGATCCTAACCATGGATGTGATCCAAGGACCTTCAAGGAAGTGTTATCTGATGCCGATTCATCCAAATGGCTTGAAGCGATGTAATCTGAGATGAATTCCATGCAATTGAAGCAAGTGTGGAATTTCGTGGATCCACCTGAGGGAATTGTTCCGATAGGGTGTAAATAGATTTACAAGAGGAAACTTCGGGTGGATGGGAAGGTATTGACCTTCAAGGCGCGATTGGTAGCAAAATGATATACTGAAAGACAAGTAAATGAATTTGAGGAAACCTTTTCTCCAGTTGCAATGTTCAAGTCCATAAGGATATTTCTAGCCATAACTGCATGGTATGACTATGAAATATGGCAGATGGATGTCAAGACAGCCTTCCTTAATGGGGATATTAAGGAAGAGATTTACATGTCTCAACCTGAAGGGTTTACATCCGTCGGAAGTGAGCATATGGTATGCAAACTTCAAAGATCAATTTATGGTCTAAAGCAGGCATCTAGGAGTTGGAACATTAGATTCCATAGTACAATCAAAGAGTTTGGTTTTACTAAGAATCCCGAGGAACCGTGTGTGTATAAGAAGGTTAGTGGGAGTGCTGTGACATTCCTGGTGCTTTATGTTGATGACATTCTACTCATTGGGAATGATGTAGGAATGTTGCAATCAACTAAAATATGGTTAGCGAGTAAGTTCTCGATGCAGGACTTGGGTGAAGCATATTTTGTATTGGGAATACAGATCCATAGAGATAGATCAAGAAGATTGCTTGGTGTCACCCAGTCCACATACATTTATACCATCGTGAAGCGGTTCTCGATGGATGAGTCCAAGAGAGGACATCTACCAATGCGTCATGGCGTGTCCCTATCCAAGTCTATGTCTCTCAAGACCGATGCAGAGATAGAGGCGATGACACGCATTCCGTATGCATCTGCAATTGGTAGCATCATGTATGAGATGATATCTACACGTCCTGATGTGGCTTTGGCACTAAGTGTAGTGAGTAGATATCAATCGAACCCTGGTCTTCGACATTGGAAAACTGTGAAAGACATCCTCAAGTATTTGATAAGGACTAATAAATTGTTCTTGGTCTATGGGAGTGGAGAACTGAAATTAGAAGGCTATACCGACTCTATCATCCAAAGCGATATCAATGACTCAAAGTCAACCTCTGGATTCATATTAATGCTCAATGGTGTTGCTGTCTCTTGGAATAGTTCTAAGCAAGACAGTAAAGCGGATTCCACCACTGAGGCAGAATATATTGCTACATCAGCTGCAGCAAAGGAGGCTGTTTGGATAAGGAATGTCGTCCAAGAGTTGGGCGTCATTCCTAATGGAGTTGCTCATGTCCCGGTGTTTTGTGACAACACGAGAGCCATTGCTCAAGCAAAGGAGCCAAGGTCTCTCAGAAGTCCAAAAACGTATTGAGAAAGTACCACATCCTCCGAGAGAATGTGGAAAGAGGAGAAGTCTCGATTGACAAAGCCGGCTCCGCATATAATGCTGCTGATCCACTAACTAAGACTTTACCTGGACCATTATTTGTGAAGCATCGCGAATCAATGGGTTTGAAGCATATGGGTAGTTGGCTCTAGTGCAAGTGAGAGATTGTTAGAGTAGGTGCATGTCGAGCCAAATGTTGGCCGAGTGTTCACAATGAAACTCTATGTATAAACAATATTTATTTTAATAATATTTGAAATTATTGTTTTGGCACTTCTTTATCTGTATACCAATGCTAGTTGCATAGATAAAGTCCTTGAATATACAAATAGTAGAAAGAATATGAGATGCTCATATGATGAGTATCATGAAACTCATATTTGGAATACTCTATATTCTAAACAGTTCCTAGTCGATTCAGCCGCCGCTAAGAAGGATATAGGCCGCTCGAATTCGAGACTAGTATCTGTTTAGAATATACACTATTCCAAATATGAGTTTCATGATACTCATCATATGAGCATCTCATATTCTTTCTACTATTTGTATATTCAAGGACTTTATCTATGCAACTAGCATGTGTATACAGATAAAGAAGTGCCAAAACAATAATTTCAAATATTATTAAAATAAAGATTGTTTATACATAGAGTTTCAGTGTGAATACTCGGCCAACACTTGGCTCGACGTGCACCTACTCTAACAAAATATTGGTTAGAATAAAATAATGTTCCCCCTCAATTAATGCAACTTATAATGATGCAAATAATTTGCCAAAACAATAATTTCAAAACAATTAATGCAACTTATAATGATGCAAATATAATTAATGCAACAAGATACGAGATCTAAGGGAATGACAGATGACTCTTGATATTCGTCAATGATATGAACAATTGGACGTCTCTTCAGCTTCCCGAGGCTCTATAAAATACCTGCAAACTCATAAACGAAGTCATTTACACAAATAACAAATCAAAACAAATGAATGATGCAAATATTCTTTCGGAGTCTTCTCCAGAGTCTGATTCAGCTGATGAGTTGCAAGGACAACTTCCAGCTTCTCGTAAGATGAAGTCTGAAGACATTCTTTTTCAAGATATGAAGACTTGGAGGAAATTCCTTGACCTGTAATCTGAACAATCAGTTAGATTGCTTCTGATCAAGTACTGATGCATGTGCTGCTGTGGAGAGAATGACATCAACTTGAGAAGATCTCCAGTGCAAAATCCTTCACAAGGATTCGAATCCATGAATTGAATAATTTGATAACTGAGTGACAGGATTCTGTAGACACTGAATTGTGTCGTGTAACATGGTTTCGATTTTATTCGCAATGAAATATCAGTAGTTTGCAACAATTTTTCTATTTACTTAAACAAACTACGTTAGTTGAATAACATATAACTGATAATAATTTAACGAAGCAATGACAACGATATACTCAAGTTATATAAATTAAACCAAGTATATTACGAAAATAAGAAAACTTATTCTCAGGCAGAGGCTTTGTAAAGATGTCTGCTATTTGTTGATCAGTAGATATGTATTCCAGAGAATGTCCTTCTTCTGCACATCGTCTCTAATGAAATGATGTCTGATATCAATGTGCTTTATTCTGGAATAAAGTACTGGATTATGCATGATTGCTATAGCACTGGTATTGTCACAGAAAATAGGTGATTCAGAGGCTTGAACTCCATAGTCTTTAAGTTGTTGTTACATCCACAGTATTTGTGAACAGCAGCTTCCAGCAGCAAGGTATTCTGCTTCTGCAGTAGACGTAGCTATAGAATTCTGCTTCTTACTAAACCAGGAGATCAACCTATCATCAAGAAATTGACAAAAACCACTTGTGCTCTTTCTATCTAGTTTGAACCCTACATAGTTAGCATCTGAATATCAAATAAGATTGAAAGAAGAATCATTGGGATACTATAGGCAGACATCTTGAGTACCCTTCAAATATTTCAGAATACGTTTAGCAGCAATATAATGTGATTGCTTGGGTTAGACTGAAATCTTGCACAAATGCAAACAACAAACACAATATCAGGTCTACTGGCAGTAAGATATAACAGTGAACCAATAAGACCACGATCCAGAGTTACCTCTACTAAAATTACACTTTCATCCTTATCAAGTTTAGTAGATGAGCTCATTGGAGTGGAAGCATGCTTCCATGCCAAAATTTTTCAGTAGATCCATGGTATACTTAGCTTGATTTATGAAAATTCCAGTGTCAAGTTGCTTAATCTGCAGTCCTAGGAAGAATGTAAATTCTCCCATCATGCTCATTTCAAATTGATCCTGCATTAACTTAGCAAACTTTGCACATAATTTGGGTTAGTTGACCCAAAGATAATGTCATCAACATAAATATGTACTAACAGAATGTGCTTATTCTTAACTAAAGTGAACAAAGTCTTGTCTACTGTGCCGATTGTAATATTGTGATTGACAAGAAATTGTGTGAGAGTGTCATACCATGCTCTAGGTGCCTGTTTCAAACCATACAGAGCTTTGTGTAATTTTAATATATGATGCGGTAAGAAATTATCAATAAAACCTAGAGGTTATTCGACGTAGACCTCTTCTTGCAGTAGACCATTTAGGAAGGCACTTTTCACATCCATCTGATAAACTTTGAAATTCTTAAAAGCAGCAAAGGCTAAAAATATTCTGATAGCTTCAAGCCTTGCTACTGGTACATAGGTTTCATCATAGTCTATTCCTTCTTCTTGTCTGAAACATTGAGCCACCAGTCTCGCTTTATTTCTAACCACAGTGCCTTCTTCATTTAGTTTGTTTCTAAATACTCACCGGGTTCCAATAACAGCTTGATGAGATGGTCTAGGTACAAGAAATCAAACTTCATTCCTTTTAAACTTATTCAGTTCTTATTGCATAGCTTCAATCCAACTTGGATCCAGAAGAGCTTCTTCAATCTCCTTTGGTTCATCCTGAGAAATAAAGGCAGCATGCATATATTCATTAATCATTTGCCTTCTAGTTCTCAAAGAAACTGCTGGATTTCCAATAACCAAAGATGGATGATGAGATTTTCTCCAAATAAAAGGGTTTAGAGGGATTTCTTCCTAATTATATGGAAATAGATCCTGCTCAACTAAACTAGTAGCAGGTTCTGGAATGTTAGCTGCTGGTTCTGGTATATCTAGTGCATGTGTATCTGGTTCCACTATAGGAATGCCTAGTTCTGGATTTTGAGAATCTTTAACACTAGGTTCTGCATAATCTCAGTTTCAGATGAATCCTGTCTAATCTGTTACTTAAATTTGACATGTTAGAAATTCCAGGAGCACTACTGTCTTCATCAAAGACAACATGAATAGATTCTTCAAAATTAAGAGTTCTATTATTGAAAATTCTGAATGCTTTTCTCACTGCTAAATAACCAAGAAAGTGTCCAGCATCTGATTTCTAATCAAATGCAGAAAAATAATTTTTACCATTATTGTGAACAAAACATCTGCAACCAAATACATGAAAATAAGATACGTTAGGCTTACTTCCTTTCCATATCTCATACGGAGTCTGATTATGCCTTTTGTTGGTCATTGTTCTGTTCTATGTGTAGCATGCTGTGTTGATTGCTTCTGCGCAGAAGCGTTGAGAGATGTCTGTATCTGCTAGCATCATTCTAGCAGCTTCTTTAAGAGTTCTGTTTCTCCTCTCAGCTACTCCGTTTTGTTGAGGCGTTCTGGCAGATGAATATTCATGATGAATAACCTTTTTATCTAAATATAACTCAATATCTTGTTAGTAAACTCAGTACCCCGATCACTTCTGATTTTAATGATAGAAACTGATTTTTCATTTTGAATCCTTTTCAGAAGCTTGATCAGGAGGATACTGGTTTGATCTTTCCAGCAAGAAATATTACCCAAGTAGATATAGAAAAGGCATCAATAACAACAATAGTGTATTTCATTCCCCTAAGCTTATGGTAGGGATTGGACCAAATAAATCCATATGCAATAATTCCAAACACCTTGAAGTTGATCTACTACCGTTATTCTTGAATCTAGATCTGACTTGTTTCCCAAGTTGACATGCAAAACATACATGATTCTTAATGAAATAAATATCAGGTAAACCATCAACTATGTTCTGCTTTCTGAGATTATTGATTTACTTGAAATTCAGATAATTCAATCTCTTGTGCCAAAGCCAATGTTTATCACTAAGAGAAGCCACTAAACATTTAGGAACATTAACATGATCTATATTCCATGATACTTTGTAGGTCTTGCCTTATCTCTTTCCAATTAATACAGTAGACTCATTAGCATCTTTAACTGTGCATGTGTGCTTCTGAAAAGCTACAGAGTAACCGTTATCACACAGTTGACTAATGCTGATCAAATTATAACAAAGGTTTTCAAACAACAGTACTACATTTATAGAGATATTACCATGGATAATCTTACCCTTACCCACAGTTTTACCTTTTGAATTTTCTCCAAAAGTTATCTTTGGTCCAGTACAACTCATTACTTCTTAAAGTAGACTTTTCTGTCCAGTCATGTGTCTTGAGAATCCACTGTCCAGATACCATGTGAAGCTGCTTATCTTGGTTTTCTTCTCCTGTTCCTGCAAACACAAGTTTTAGTAAATGGTACACAATCTATTTGGGTCCAAGCCTTATCAGTCCCTTGGGAACCCACATTTGTACAATTTTCGGTGATTTTTTACTTCGAGTATCCACAGAAGTATGTGCAACAAAAGGTTTGTTATTTCTAACAGAATGCATTTTAGCATGTTTTTTCCCTTTTGTCTTTGTTGTCAGGTCTGTACCTCTTCTGAACAGGTCTAGAATTATAGTACTGGTAGTTTTTAACCTTCATAGAGGGTTGTTCTCCTGAGTTGAATCCTCTACTGGATCCAAAACTATGGTGAACTCTTCCCTTAGGTTCAACATAACCCATACCATAATGCTTCTTTCTGTTCGTTTGATCTACAGTCCTTTCAACTCGAACAGCTGGTACGTCCGGTTTATATACCACACTGGATTCAACAAAACGAATGTATTTCCCTTTGCCTGTATCCAGTTCTGGCTTAGTACTGGTTTCATAAATGCTTTCATTATTGCTGAATCCGAGACCACTCCTGTCTCCAGATTTCTTTACAATTCTTGCATCTTCTCTAAAGAAACAAAAGATTAATTCCATGCATTTACCAGAACAAATAGCTTCTGGTTTTCAGACCTCATTGTCTGGTAGTGTGCATTCAATCTTTCATTCTCAGTTCTTAACTTACTCATCAACTTTTAAATCATTGCAGGTGTTCTCTTGCAAGCAAGAAAACTTTACTGAATTGATCCTTTAAGTCTTGATTTTCAATCTTAACTTACTCGAATGATAGAGAAAGTTTCGAGTACTCTTCGACCATGTCATGCAGTGCTTTAATCAAATCAGTCCATGTAAATTCGTCAGAGTCAAAGTCAAGTACCTCTTCAGATGTCGAGGTTGGTTCAATATCTGCCATGAGACATTCGATCTCTTTTGCATCACTTTGCTAGAATGACTTTCTGAGTCAAAAAACTCAGAACTAGAATCCGCCCATTTTGATTTGCTTTCTTCAGCAACCATCGCTTTGCTGTCTTTTCTGGATTTCTTGTCATTTCTCTTGTATTCCTTTTTCTTTTGATCATCCTTCTTTGTCTTTGGACAATCAGCAATAAAGTGACATATTTTTCCACAGTTAAAACACGCCATGTCACCGGGTGGTGAATCCTTCTTGAAGTTCCGATTAGGGCTTTGTGTTGCGTGTTTTCTTAATTGCTTGCAAGTGCACAACGTCAAGTTTGTAATAAAATGTATTTTTGAGTACAAGTGTCGATCCCACGAGGAGTATGTATTTAAATGTATATTAATGCTTGCAATTAAAATAGTCTCAATTTTATTTAGAAAAATCAATTGACAGATTTGTTTTCACCAATAACTAGATTGAAAATAAATTTAATTATATTATAACACCAAACTTTTTATAACAAATAACTATGGAATAAAATATCTAGAGGTCCGATTTCACGCAACTATCCACCATGTGTTATTTTGTGTAGCTATATTATAAATGTCCTTATTATACCTTAGCCAAGAATTCTAAATTATCTACTCCCTCTCCCGAGTGCTAAGTAGATACTAATTATCTAACAACAGATTGTAACGTCCCCATAAACAATCTATAATTAAATAACACAATAAGCACTAAATTCTTTTAATGGCTTCAATAGCAATATATGTCCTCTCGAACTATATAAATACTATCGATGTATTTTTTCCCTTTCTTGTTTATAAATTTCCTTTTTCAAGTGATAAATTATAAACATAAGAATCATTTAAGATATGACCAATAAAATGAAAGCAGTAAGATTGGAAAAATACAAATGAACAATAAGGAAAACTTATATAGCATAAATCATAAATCCCAACACATGGTTTCTAGTTTTGTTCCATCATTCCTCTAGAAATAAAAATTAGTTAATAATAAAAATAACACAACAACACATAAATCTTAAACAAGACATATCAAATAAAAGTAAAAATAAAGAAAGAAGAACTTAGAACAAGAGTCTTGGAGTGCAATGAAATTTCTGTCCACAAGTGTGCAAAAGATTTCCTAAGGGTGAACTTGATCTTCAATCTCTTTTTTGTAGCCTCCACTCCTTCCCTTGGCTCCCCAATGACCTAGATGGTGAATAATAGAAGCATTTTATAGTCCAGACAAGCTTCCCCACACAGCACACCATTTTCCTCTACTTTTATTCATAGTCCACAAAGTTACAGATTTTTCGGACTTTGTTTTGCATGGACCGCGGGTGCGGTGTAGATGGCACCGCGGGTGCGGTGATGGTTCGGGGGACTTCACACTTTGCAAATTCGAAGACCGCGGGTGCGATAGAGATGGCACCGCGGGTGCGGTGATGCTTCGGCAGAAAATCTTTTATTTCCAAGTCGAGGGACCGCGGGTGCGGTGCTAACATGACCGCAGGTGCGGTCATGCTTCGGGGAAAAAGTCCTTTGCACTTTTTTAATTCATCAATTTACTACTCCAAATTCTCATTCTAAACTTCCAAACTACAATAACAAAAACAACAACAAATCATGTCAAACCTGCTCAAGAATCACAAAATTCCAAGTTAAAAACAAGTAATAAAAGTACAATAAATTGCACCTATCAAACTCCCCCAAACTTAAGATTTTGCTAGTCCCGAGCAAAACAAAACAACACAAACAAATAAATCATGAAATATTTTATAGAACTTGGCCTCAAGATAAATTTACAACCCTTCATGCATTCACAATTCAAATCAATCCAACCACTTGTTCATCCGGATAAAATCATGCGATTGGTTAATTCTCTTAACTTGTAATCTCTTCAACTCATGTTTCAAATCATTCTCAATTGATTTCAAATTTTTACAAACACACATCAAAAGGTCTTTTCCGGTAAAGATTGGGTTCAAAGCAATATTCATTCAAGAAAAGGATACCCAATAAATATTTGATGCAATGAGGTGTGTGTAAAATTGATCAAGATTCTTACTCAATGAAAGTGTTTATCGATTGTCCATAAGCTAGATCCTCCCAATCACTCTCCACTAGTATATTGGACAACTATGACTAGGTTAATAGGATTTTCAATGGTTGTAATGTTAGGCCTCGGTTCATGGCTACAAATAAAGATTAGGAGTTCAAATAAGGGAGTAACTTGAATTTTATCTCTTTTGCAAACTCCACTTTTTCTTTTATCTCCAATTTTTTTTTTATTCATTTCATCTCTTTTTCTCCCCTTTTTCTCCAACTTTATCAATGTAACATCATTCATTTTTCTTTTCTTTTCTTTTGTAGGAGAATATCACTTTCTTTAATCTTTTGAATTCTTACTCCCTTGGGAAGGTAGGAAATAATTGTATAAGATATTCAAAGGGTTGGTAAATGTGGGATACTTGAAAGAATATTCGAATGGAGGTCTTTTACACATATTTACGTGTGCCATTCAAATTCATATAAGCTCAAAGAGGTGACAAATGATAAATTATTTTTATTTGGTAGCTTGAAAGGCTCAATCGATCCAAAAAATCACCTAAATCATTCCTAAATCATAAGTTGTCCGTATTTCGCCTCGAATGATGTTTGGATAGTTCTAGACAAAATCTCAATTCACCAACATAGAGTAGAATCTAATCATCGTGAAAATGGTGTCTCAATGCATCAACCAAATACATATATATTCAAAAGAAAAGTTCTTGGCTTCCAAGAAATTTCAAGAACACAATTCTTTTCTCAAATAGGCTCAAGAGGGCTTCAAATGAATATTTATGAACAATATAAATGGCCCAAATAACATCAAAGACTGCCTCAATCATATATGTGTTTGCAAAAAAATTATTTCGATGTCAAATGAAAATCACAAAGTTTTAAAGAAATTATAAGTCTCAAACTTACCATATCTCATGATTATTCTCTAAATTTTTCAAATTGATCGATTAACATGAATGTAATGCATGACCTTTCTTTTCAATACAAAAATTTTTCATCATTGGCCAATTCACAATAAAAAAAATTTCATGACTAAAACACTACAAACACACAAGCAAATAACTAAAAAAAAAATAATAATAAACACACAAAATAAACAAACACACAAAAGAAAATAAACACACCAAATAAAATATAATAAAACACAAAAATAAAATAAAATAAAATAAATCAAATCTCCCCCAAACTAAAACATGTGCATCGTCCTCGATGTAAATAAGCATGAAAATTAGGAGAATACACATACCTCGGGCAACGACTGTCAGTGGTCATCGCCACCATCATCATCTTCGTCATCATGTGGTGGTTGGAACTCCGGCGGGTGGTATACAGGTGGCCACTGTGGAGGAGGTGGGAATGGATGGCCAGAAGTTGAAGTAGATGGAAATTGCTGAGCCAAGACCGATGTAAAATCCACCATGTATCCCATAAATGTGTCGGTCCTAAACCGAAACGCATCCATTTCTTGGCGTTGAATTCTCATAAATTCTTCCAACTGGGTCAAACTATCTCTCCTATTCCTTTGCTGCGGTTGTGGTTCTTGCGCTTGAGCCTGGGCACGTCTCTCTGCAGCCCGTCTGTTGAAGTCCCTTTCAGCTCGACGTGCTGCAACATGATCACCTCTGACTGCCCCATATGGTTGAATAACCATGATGACATTCTTAGGCTTTAACAATTCTTCATTCGTTGCCCAAGTCACTCCCGCGTTTTGGCATAGTGCAGTGATAAGAGAAGGGTGGAGTAGTCCACTAGGAGAGTTACCTCGTGCATAATCAAGTATCGAATGCTGAAGCAATTGACCTAAATCAATTGCTTTCCCTGTCATAATGCAAAAAGTGAGGATAGCCCTCTCCTTGATGACGGTGGTGGTGTGTTCGGTCGTCTTAATCCTAGCAGCAATAAATGAGTACCAATCTTTGGCAACAGTTCTCAGATCAGACTTTGCTAGGCTGACATGCACATCATCCCTCATTCTCCATTCTGCTCCCTCTATGCAAATTGTTTGAAGAATACTATTATAATCAACATGCTCGTTTATGTATTCTTCATATTCATCGTGCATTACATGAGGGATACCATATAATGTATTAATCGTATGTGCATCAAAGGCGACCATTTTTCCTCGCACAAACACCGTCAATTGATCATACCTAACCCTGAGGTTAGCATAAAACTCTCTCACCAACGAAATGACAGCATCTTGTGGCTGCCTGCCAAACTCCTCCCAATGTCGAGCACTAAGCATTATTCCAATTTCGGATCGAGGAAAACTCATATCAAATCCCCTTTCTTTTACAATGCTCTTATTCAAAATTTTTCCATATTGCTCCTCCGCCTTCTCATCCCAAAACCGGCTTGCATCGTAATTCAAAGATGATGATGATGCACCTTTAAATTGTTTTCTTCTTGGAGGCATTTTATCGAACACCTTTCAAACACCAACTTCACTTCAATCCAATTCTCAAAATTTAATGACTCTTGCACTCCCCCAAACTTAATACTCACAATATCCACACCTCAACAATGTACACAACAATCAATCAACAATATCCCCAAAATCAAGAATGTACTTCACCAAATGTAATTTCCTTCCATAGCAACTAACACCAAGAATTTCGATTCTAAAACAAATATGCAATGAATTTGCACACCTTGAGTGTGTTGAATTGTTTCTTGAAGAACAAAATCAAAGCTCCATCTAATTCTTGAAGAAATTTTCGAGCCCCTTTGAAACCCTAGGTTTGATGTTGATTTTTGTGGAAAGGAAATTGATATTTGATGGAATGAGTTAAGTAATTTTGGTTGGGAGTGATAAATTTATTGAAGGAATTACAAAAATTGAGTGTGAAAAGTGTTTGTTGAAGTGATGATTTCGAAATGGAGGAGGAGGTTTTTGAGTGGTGTTCTTCGATTATGTGTAAAATCTGCCCAATTCTGTGTTTAAAACCATCGACCGCGGGTTCGCTTCGGTAGAGACCGCGGGTGCGGTGTGCCTTCGATTTTGTAGCACAGGTTTGGTTTGTAATGTACCGCGGGTGCGGTTTTGTTTCGGCATTTTCATAAGAAATTTTTTCTTCTTGACCGCAGGTGCGGTGCTGAAAATACCGCAGGTGCGGTCTTGTTTCGGGGAAAATTTTTCTTCTTCATCATTTTTTTTAGTCCTAAGAATAAAACACGTGAAATTCATTAGTTTTGGAAAGATATAAGCATACTCTATACTAAAAATGCACGACCAAAAATAATCACGATACAAAAATACAAACAAAACCGAAATCAAAATGCAAAATAGAAACAAAAATTTGGGTTGCCTCCCAATAAGCGCTTGGTTTAACGTCTTCAGCCTGACTGTCAATTGTCTGATCAGTTTGGTTCGCTCAGCTTGACACTGTTGATATTCCTGACTTCAGTCCCATAGTACGGCTTAACTCGCTGCCCGTTCACCTTGAAGGTTCTCCCATCACTGCATTTTAGCTCAATCGCCCCATGAGGGTACACTGTCTCCACCAAAAATGGACCTGACCAACGCGATTTCAACTTACCAGGGAACAACTTCAAACGAGAGTTGAACAATAGTACTTGTTGTCCTGGTTTGAGCTCCTTTCGTACAATGAGTTTATCGTGCCACTTTTTGGTCTGTTCTTTATAAATCTTGGCATTTTCGTATGCATCATTGCGGAACTCCTCCATTTCATTTAACTGTATTTTTCTGCCATCGCCATATGCTTTCAAATCAAAATTAGACTTCTTAACTGCCCAAAATGCTCGATGCTCCAATTCCAGCGGCAAGTGACAGGCTTTACCAAAAACCAACCTATAGGGAGACATCCCAATAGGCGTCTTGAACGCGGTCCTATAAGCCCACAATGCATCATCCAACTTTATAGCCCAATCCTTCCGGTTTGTATTGACAGTCTTTTCTAATATTTGCTTGATTTCCCGGTTGGATATTTCAGCTTGTCCGTTCGACTGAGGATGATATGCTAATGCCACTCAGTGCTTCACATTGTATTTAGCCATCAGTGAGTTGAAAATTTTATTGCAAAAGTGCGTACCTTCGTCACTTATGATGGCTCTCGGTGTTCCAAATCTGGTGAAGATGTTCTTGTGCACAAACTTAACTACAACACGAGCATCATTAGTACTGGTGGTGATTGCTTCCACCTATTTCGAAACATAATCTACAGCTAATAATATATAAGATTGACCAAAAGAAGGGGGAAAAGGTCCCATGAAATCTATGCCCCAGACATCAAAAAGTTCCACTTCCAAAATATTTGTCAGTGGCAATTCGTGACGCCTAGAAATGTTTCCTAAGCTTTGGCACCTATCACATGATTTCACTAAGGTATTGCTATCCTTAAACAAAGTAGGCCAGAAAAAACCTGATTGCAATACCTTAGCTGCTGTTCGTGTTGCTCCAAAATGTCCACCATAAGGTGATGAATGACATTGTTCCAGAATTTTGTTTGCATCTTCGCTATCAACACATCTCCTAATCACTTGGTCAGCACATCTTTTATATACACAAGGATCATCCCATAAGAAAAATCTGACATCATGGAAGAACTTCTTTTTCTGATGGTGATTTAGATCTGGAGGAAGAGTACCACAAGACAAGAAGTTAGCTATATCAGCAAACCAAGGGAGTTTAGAACTTACCTCAAACAGTTGTTCGTCTGGGAACGACTCATTGATAACTCCACCGTCAGTTCTTTCTTCCAGCTCTAGTCGTGACAAGTGATCTGCCACCTGGTTTTCACAACCTTTCTTGTCTTTTACTTCAAAGTCAAATTCTTGAAGTAGAAGTATCCATCGTATCAACCTGGGCTTGGCATCCTTTTTGGCAAACAAGTAACGAAGAGCTGCATGGTCAGTGAAAACAGTTACTTTGGTGCCAATAAGATATGTTCTGAACTTGTCAAATGCAAACACCACTGCTAGCATCTCTTTCTCAGTAGTTGTATAGTTCTGTTGGGCTGCATTAAGTGTACGACTTGCATAGTATATAGCCTTGAACATCTTGTCTCGCCCCTGTCCCAATGCTGCTCCCACAGCATAGTCGCTAGCATCGCACATGAGCTCAAATGGCTCCTTCCAATCAGGCACTATCATAATGGGAGCTAGAAATTAGTGCTTTCTTGATATTGTTAAATGCCTGCAAACAATCATCATCAAAAATAAATGTCGAATCTTTCTCTAACAAATTACATAAAGGTCTAGTAATTTTAGAGAAATCTTTGATATAACGACGATAGAACCCGGCATGTCCCAAGAAACTTCTGATCCCTTTCACATTCTTCGGTGGTGGGAGATTTTTAATTGCCACAACTTTAGCTCTGTCAACTTCTATTCCTTTAGCCGAAATTTTATGCCCAAGCACAATACCTTCTGTAACCATGAAGTGACATTTTTCCCAATTCAAAACTAAATTTTTCGCCTGACATCTCTGCAAAACAAGCATTAGATTTTGCAAACAGTGATCAAAATATGAACCAAACACAGAGATATCATCCATAAAAACCTCCATTATTTCTTCGACCATGTCAGAAAATATGGCCATCATACACCTCTGAAAAGTAGCAGGTGCATTGCACAGACCAAATGGCATTCTCCTGAAAGCAAATGTACCGTAAGAACAAGTGAAGGTAGTCTTCTCCTGATCCTCCGGTGCTATGACAATCTGATTGTAACCTGAATAACCATCTAGAAAGCAATAATAATGATAACCACCCACTCTATCAAGCATCTGGTCAATAAAGGGAAGAGGGAAGTGATCTTTCCTAGTCGCATCATTCAATTTCCTGTAGTCTATGCATACTTGCCAACCAGTCACTGGACCAGTTGAAATCAATTCATTATTCTCATTTCTCACTACAGTTATTCCCCCTTTCTTAGGCACTACTTGTACTGGTGAAACTCACGAACTATCAGATATAGAATAAATAACACCAGCATTTAACAATTTTAATACCTCAGCCCTCACAACTTCTTTCATTGCCGGATTAAGTCTTCTCTGATGATCAACATAAGGTGAATATGACTCCTGCATCAAGATTTTATGCATACAAACAATAGGGCTAATCCCCTTTATATCAGCAATTGTCCATCCCAAAGCAGATTTAAATTCCCTCAACACTCTCAACAATTTCTCTTTTTCAATACAAGTAAGAAAGGAAGAGGTGATTACCGGATATGTTGAATTTTCACCTAAAAATGCATAACAAAGGTGGCTTGGAAGTTCCTTCAATTCAGGGGATGCTTTTGGTACCTCTTTACTTGCATCTTCAAGTAGCTCTACATGATGCACATCACTCTTTTCTTTAGGCAGTGTATTGAGAGCTAGTATCTCGTCTTGCACATCCCAATCATTTTCATCCAGTGCAGACGCCGATTCCAACAAACATCTCTCTAAGGAATCTTTCGTCATCCTACCTGCACCAACATGAGATACACATGATTCAATTACATCAATACTATTACAAGTACTTACCTCATTTGGTTTTTTGATTGTGTTGTAGATGTTGAACATGACTTCTTCTCCACCTAGTCTCAATTTGAGTTCGCCCTTGTGCACATCAAACAAAGCTTTTCCGGTGGCCAAGAATGACCTTCCAAAGATAAGCGGAGTCTCCTGATCTTCTTCCATATCTAGAATGACAAAATCAGCAGGAAATATAAATTTGTCTATCTTTACCAAAACATCCTCCACTATCCCCCGTGGATATGTAAGTGATTTGTCCGCCAGCTGCAGGGTAATAGTGCTAGGCTTCACCTCGCCAAGCTCCAAAGTCCTGTAAATAGAAAAAGGCATTAAATTAATACTGGCACCTAAATCACATAAACCTTTATTTATTCTAGAACCACCAATAACACACGGAATAGTAAAACTCCCTGGATCTTTGAGTTTCTGTGGTAGTTTCCTTTGGAGTATGGCGCTACACTCTTCGGTCAACTTTACTGTCTCGAACTCATGCAACTTCCTCTTCCTTGACATCACATCTTTGATGAACTTTGCATAGTTTGGCATTTGCTCTAAAGCATCAGCAAATGGAATGTTGATGTGAATTTTCTTGAAAATCTCCAAAAATTTTGCAAATTGATCATCCAATTTCTTCTTTTTGAACCTCTGCGGATATGGAAGAACTGGCTTAAATACCGGAGGTTGTTCAACTTCAACTTCAGCTTTGGATCCCTCGATTTCAACTTCTTCAACAGTTATCTCATTTTCATCCTTTTCTTTTGAATTTTTAACCTCAAGTTCTCTTCCACTTATCAAAGTTACAGCTTTGCATTGCTCCTTTGGATTCACTTCAGTGTTACTTGGGAATTGACCTTTATTTTGATCTCTCAATGCATTAGCCAATTGACCAATCTGTGTCTCCAATGATTTCATTGTGGCACCCATATTTCCCATGTGAGTTTCCATGCAATCAAGATGAGATTCAGTCCTAGCCATCCTTTTACTAGATTCAACAACAAATGTCCCAACTAGATCCTCAAGTGAAGGTTTTCCTTCCCCCTTTGATGTTTTGAACCCCGGAGGATTCAACACATTCTTATTATTAGCATATGAAAAATTTTCATGATTTCTCAAACCAGGATGATAAGTGTTAGGGGGAGGGTTACCTCGATATCCTCCGTAGCCACCAAAATTCTTATTGTTGATATAATGAGCCTCATCAGGAATATGTGGTTCTTCAGTAACAACCGATGCATTTTCAACCTCTGATGTACTAGCCTTATTCATTGCTGCAATTTAGGTTGTTAAAGCTGAAACTTGAGCGGTGAGTGATGTAATAGGATCTATGGCATAAATTCCAGCTTGCTTCTTTACTCCCGACCTCTCAGACGGCCATTGATAGCTGTTAATGGTCATCTGTTCAAGAAAATCATATGCTTGATCAGGTGATTTTGCAAATATCGTGCCACCAGCTGCTGCATCAACAGTGCCTCTTGTTTGTCCATTCAAACCATTATAAAACAATTCAATCTGTACCCAATCTTCAAAACCATGGTTTGGACACCTCCTCAACAACTCCTTATAACGTTCCCATGCCTCATATAATTGCTCAAAATCAGTCTGCCTAAAAGTACTTATCTCTATCTTCAACTGTGCAGACTTCGCAGGTGGAAAATATTTAGCAAGGAACTTGGTTGCTAACTCCTGCCATGTAGTGATACTTCCCAAAGGAAGCGATTGGAGCCATCCTCTTTCTTGGTCCCTAAGAGAAAAAGGAAACAAACGCAATCGAATTATATCATCAGAAACACCATTTATTTTTACCGTGTCAGTAATTTCAAGGAATGTTCTGAGATGTAAATGAGGATCTGCAGTAGCGGCTCCCCCAAACTGATTCTGTTGAACCATGTTTATCAATGCTGGCTTAAGCTCAAAGTTGTTTGCATTAATAGTCCCTCGTGCTATGCCCGAGTAATGAGCATTCAGTACCGGCCTAAAATGATCTCTGATGGGTATTGCAGGGGGTGGATTTTCATTATCTCTGTTTTCAGCCATTGCTCGAATCTCTTCTCTTCTTGCCTTTCTTAATCTTCTTGCGGTTCTTTCGATTTCAGGATCAAAGATAAGCAAGTCAAGATTTTGCGATCTTCGCATGCACTGTCAAACAAAGATATTACACAAATCAATGTTTATTGTATTACAATAAAAATGGCTCTAAATTAAAATAAAGACTAATTGGTAACAATACTAATATAAATTTAAAATATACACTCCCCGGCAAAGGCGCCAAAAACTTGTTGCGTGTTTGCTTAATTGCTTGCAAGTCACAACGTCAAGTTTGTAATAAAATGTATTTTTGAGTACAAGTGTCGATCCCACGAGGAGTATGTATTTAAATGTATATTAATGCTTGCAATTAAAATAGTCTCAATTTTATTTAGAAAAATCAATTGACAGATTTGTTTTCACCAATAACCAGATTGAAAATAAATTTAATTATATTATAACACCAAACTTTTTATAACAAATAACTATGGAATAAAATATCTAGAGGTCCGATTTCACGCAACTATCCACCATGTGTTATTTTGTGTAGCTATATTATAAATGTCCTTATTATACCTTAGCCAAGAATTCTAAATTATCTACTCCCTCTCCCGAGTGCTAAGTAGATACTAATTATCTAACAACATATTGTAACGTCCCCATCAACAATATATAATTAAATAACACAATAAGACTAAATTCTTTTAATGGCTTCAATAGCAATATATGTCCTCCCGAACTATATAAATACTATCGATGTATTTTTCCCTTTCTTGTTTATAAATTTCCTTTCCAAGTGATAAATTATAAACATAAGAATCATTCAAGATATGGTCAATAAAATGAAAGCATTAAGATTGGAAAAATACAAATGAACAATAAGGAAAACTTATATAGCATAAATCATAAATCCCAACACATGGTTTCTAGTTTTGTTCCATCATTCCTCTAGAAATAAAAATTAGTTCATAATAAAAATAACACAACAACACATAAATCTTAAACAAGACATATCAAATAAAAGTAAAAATGAAGAAAGAAGAACTTAGAACAAGAGTCTTGGAGTGCAATGAAATTTCTGTCCACAAGTGTGCAAAAGATTTCCTAAGGATGAACTTGATCTTCAATCTCTTTTTTGTAGCCTCCACTCCTTCCCTCGGCTCCCCAATGACCTAGATGGTGAATAATAGAAGCATTTTATAGTCCAGACAAGCTTCCCCATGCAGCACACCATTTTCCTCTACTTTTATTCATAGTCCACAAAGTTACAGATTTTTCGGACTTTGTTTTGCATGGACCGCGGGTGCGGTGTAGATGACACCGCGGGTGCGGTGATGGTTCGGAGGACTTCACACTTTGAAAATTCGAAGACCGCGGGTGCGGTAGAGATGGCACCGCGGGTGCGGTGATGCTTCAGCAGAAAATCTTTTATTTCCAAGTCGAGGGACCGCGGGTGCGGTGCTAACAAGACCGCGGGTGCGGTCATGCTTCTGGGAAAAAGTCCTTTGCACTTTTTAAATTCATCAATTTACTACTCCAAATTCTCATTCTAAACTTCCAAACTACAATAACAAAAACAACAACAAATCATATCAAACCTGCTCAAGAATCACAAAATTCCAAGTTAAAAACAAGTAATAAAAGTACAATAAATTGCACTTATCACTTTGATAAACTCGGTGATTCTTCTTCATGAATCTGGAGAATTTCTTCACAAATAAAGACATAGCATCATTGCCGATCTTTTCAGCAGTCTTTTCAGATGTTCTCTCAATAGTGGTAGCAGGTAATGCTTGTGGAACAATTACAGCAGCAGCAGTAGCAGTAGTGGTAGCAGTAAGGGTCTTGTTATGTATATTTGATGAGGGCTGCCATAGCCGGTATCTAATACCCAAGAAGTAGAGTAAATTGAAAGTTTTACTTCAATGTAGAACATACCACTTCCAAAACCTTTCTGGGAAAGATATTCTTTGCAGTTATGACTCTAATGTCCAGGCTTCTTGTAGTGATGACAGATATCAACAGTATTGTCAGCCTTAACTGGTATGGTTGCCACAACGGGACTCGGAGTTTTCCTCTTCAAGGGCACGTTCTTCTTGGGACGTTAGAAAGAATGCTTCTTTCCCCTCCCATGTGGACCAGTCTTCGTAACAGCTGAAGAACCCACATAACATGCATATTCACCAACTCCTAAAGGGTAGGCTCTAGCTTGTTCATGTTGAAATTCACCACAAAAGGATCAAATGAGCTAGAAAGTGACAAGAGCAACACATCAGTGGTCAACTCTGATGGCAACGTAAGATCCATGCCAACGAGCTTGTCCACAAGCCCAATCAACTTTAGGCCATGCTCATGGACCGAAGCCCCATCTCGCATGCGTAAAGTGATTAGCTCCTTGACGGTAGCATGCTTCAGAGGTCGAGTTTTCACACCAAAGAGCTCTTTGAGATGCATATGAATTTCAACAACACTCTTAGCATCATCAAAACGCCTTTGCAGCTCATCATTCATAGAAGCCTGAATATAACACTTGACTCTCAAGTCATAGTCACACCAATCCTTGTAAGTCTGCAATTCCTCAGGAGTGCAGCTAGCCGAAGCCTCAACAGGGGGTGACTCAGTCAGTGTATATGATATCCTTTTCGAATTCAAGAATATTTTTAGGCTTCTCAACCAATTGAGGTAATTAGGTCCGGTTAAAATGTGTTTTTCGAGTATAGCAGATTACATGTTTCATATCGAAGACATTGTCAAATTTGCACTAAAAAAACAGATAAATGTTAATGACTATTTTAAAATATTTAGTAAGATATAAAGTATGGACTTTTACTTCATAAATGTTTACTCCCACTGTTTTTGACATTTTTCACTACCCTCTAGTGAAAACAGTAAATTCATTTCCTCAGTAGGCACGTAAGGTCCAATTAGCAAATTATCCCGAATAATATGAGTCAATCACAATATCAAAAAGGTAGTTTCCAATTGCATCTTCGTGCAACCCTCTACGTAAACTTTTATCTCATGTTTGATTAGGACCCAATAATATTACGTCATTCATCTTTACGTGTCAAGCCTTACCCATCCATGTTGAACCTTAATGGACGGTCGCCATGGGTTCCCTCAATAATATGAGCCGAGATAATGGGAGTTCCACGTATTTCACATCACCATGTCAATGGATGTCACAGGTTTCCTGCGTCCATGGCTCCCCCAATAATATAAGCCGAGCACTGAGCATGGGTAGCGTTAAACATAGCACACAACAGTGAAAATATATTGTAATTAACATACCTTTCATTAACTTTAAAAGCGTAATGTAACCGTATCATATGAAATCATAACATATCAAAACAACTCATCATTTTCCTCATATACTTATACAACATTTCCTTTAATGAATTCAGTTCATTAGTTGTAACATCATTCATCATTATACGATGGATCCATCTACATAAACCGTGGTACCCGGCGGCTGTCGGACATCAGTGACAGTATTAGCCATCCAATGTGCCTAGGCCTCATCATCAGCACTTACATATACATCTTAAACATTTACATATACATCGTTAGTCACAAGTAATTTACATCCTTTCAAAACATCATCATCATTTTCATCACTTAGCAAAATAATGCACATGCGTACATTTTTCTTAAAATCAAGCATGCATCGTATTTTTAATAATTTAATAAAAAAATCATATTCATGATGCATAAAAATTTAAAAGCATGATAAATTTGTGCTCAGGGCGCTGTCGGGACCAAAAACTCCCTTCGGGTGCAAAATGACCGGAAATCCAAAATGACCGTTTTACACCTAGACATCTAAATTTCGACCCGAAGCTTACCAGAGTCCTTAAATCATTCCAAAACATGTTTAAAAGTGGTTCTTAGACATAAAATCGAGCATGGTACAAAACTTAATCGTTTCGTTTTAAAACTTGGACCGGGGTCCCGGTTTTAACCTGAATCGGCCCGAAACTTAGCCAATTTTCTCCCAATTTAAAACAACACTTAATATCATCAAGGTAGACCTAACAATCTCAAATTCGAATCACCCAAAGTCCCAAAAACATTGCTGGAAGCTACTGAAATTTCCAGCACCAACAATTTGAAAACCTTACTCACCAATTCTCGGCCCTAGCTCGAAAGCCACCCCAACCAGCCTCAAACCAGACCACTTAGTACCAAGACCACACCCTACTGGACTCCACTAACCATGACTTGCAGCTACATGAAAACACCATGACGCCCCAACTCATCATGGCCCGAAATCACTCCACCCGAGGCTCACCCATCTAACATGCGATCAGCTCGCTACATGGGTGGTTCCAATGATGGTTGAGCCTCCCTATGGCATGTATCAGACCCAGTAGCATCTGGTCCATGCCTTGTTTCAGCCCTTGCACCGCCAACTCCACCCTAACTCGATCCACCATCAAAACAAGACACAACTCCAAGCGTACCCCTCGGCCTAAGCAACAACTTGCCCAAATCATGACTCCAACCTATTTTCCAATCATTGACGTGTTTCAGCCTCTAAACAACGGCAGCCGACAGCCCTTGCATAGCCAAAACAGAAAATATTGTGAGTTTGCAAAAGAAATGCATTTGTCAGGCATAAACAGAAGCTACAATTGAAAAACATGCAGGGACCGAGTTATTTACGTAAAAAGCACACATGAAAGCAGGTATATAGCGTGAATGATGCAAAAATGAAAGTACATGGTGTGCCTTGAAGATTTAAGAACGAAAACGTGAAGAAATGCGCGTCGGGAAAGCACTGGAGGAGCGGGAAATGATCTTCTTGAGAGCATGCAGCTATGTACGAGAGTTGCTACTGTTTTTCTTACAAAATGTCAAGCGGAGGCTGCTGAAATGGAGGGGAGGGTGGCTGCTAGCTTAGGGTTAGGTTTAGGGATTGTGAAAATAGGTTTAGGTTTATTTAAAATGCACCGAAGGGCCCTCACTTATTTTTAAAAGGATAAAAACTATTTTTTGGGCCCATTTAGCAATAAAACAACCCCAACAAGCCCAAAAATGCTCCTGAAAAATATTTTTTTTCGGTAAGTTTTTTAAAATATTGTTCGAGCCCTCAAAAAGTCTCTGAATCGTTAAAATTTGTGCCCAACAAAGCTCATTTCTTAAAAAATACATTTAAAATACTTTATATTAATAAATAAAAATTAAACATGTAATAAAAATAATTTTCCTGATAATTTCTCGGTCTCCGTTCCTCGATCGAGCGTGAAATGCATCTAGAAACCGTAATGCGTGAACTTTTAAAATGATCGTGAAAGGAAACCTATCATGCAATAATTATGCGTTAAATGCAAAAAATAATAAATAAACACATCATTTAAATAAAACCCTAGATTGCATGCATTCAGGTTACGTAAATTTAATTTCCTCGACCTTACAACTCTTCTCTCCTTAAATGAAATTTCATCCTCGAAAACATACCGAATAACTCCGGGTAGCGACTCCTCATCTCGGTCTCCATCTCCCAAATATCTTCCTCCTTAGAATGATTCAGCAACTTGACTTTGACCATGTGGATCACCTGGTTCCGGAGCCTCTTCTCCTGCATGTCCAGTATCGGTGTGGATTTCTCCTCGAATGACATGTGTGGTGTCAGCTGAAGTGGCTTATAGATCATAACATGCGAAGGATTCGACATGTACTTGTGCAACATACAGATGTGGAACACATTATGAACTCTCTCCAGATTTTGCGTAATGCAACTCTGTATGCAACTGTCCCAACTCTCTCTAAGATCTCGAATGGCCCGATGAATCTAGGGCTAAGCTTGCCCTTCTTCCCAAATCTCATCACGCCCTTCATCGATGAGACTTTCGAAAAAACATGATCCCCTACTGCGAACTAAAGATCTCGACGCCTCTGATCTGCATAATTCTTTTGACGACTCTAAGCGGTCCTCATCCTGTCTCAAATCCTGACTACTAACTCTATTGTCTGCCTGACAATATCCGGACCTAACTCTGCTCTCTCTCCTACATCATCCCAATACACTGGTGATCTAAACTTTCTCCCGTACAGTGCCTTGTATGGAGCCATACCGATCGATGCCTGATAACTGTTGTTGTATGTGAACTCCACAAGAGGTAACTTTGGCTCCGAGCTGCCTTGATGTCGATCATGGAAGCTCAGAGTAGGTCATCTAGAATTTGAATCACCCTCTCTGATTGTCTATCTGTCTGAGGATGGAAAGCAGTACTGAATAGTAACTTAGTACCCAACGCCTGATGTAGACTCATCTAGAACCCAGACGTGAACCTCGGATCCTTGTCTGACACGATGGACACTGGAATCTCGTGCAATCAGACTAGCTCTCCGATGTACAGCTCTGCGTACTGAGTCATAGTGAAAGACTTCCTGGTTGGTAGGAAATGAGCTAATTTAGTGAGCCGATCAACAATCACCGAGATGAAATTATATCCTCCAGTAGTCCTCGAAAGCCTTGTCACAAAGTCCATGGTGATTTTCTCCCATTTCCACTCTGGAATTGGGAGTGGTTTCAGCTTCCCTGCAGGTCTCTGATGCTTTGTCTTGACCTGCTGACAAGTCAAACACTGGGAAACTAATCGCAGAATATCTCGCTTCATGTCCGGCCACCAATAAAGAGTCTGAAGGTCATTATACGTCTTCATACTCCCTAGATGGATGGAGTACAGGGTGCTTTGGGCCTCGCTCAAGATATCTGCTTTCAGGGAATCACTATCAGGAACCCATAGACGGTCTCTATATTTGACTATGCCGTCCACATCTGTATACAGTCTATGGCCCTTAGCCTCGTCCCTCTATCTCCACTTTTGCAACTGTTCGTCAGAAGTATGCCCTGTCCGAATTTTGTCCCTCAATGTCTGCTGCTCTGTCAGAGTAGCAACATTTGGGGCATCGCCCCTGGCATAAACTGCAAGCTCAAATCTCTGAATCTCCGCCTGTAGCGGCCTCTATACCGAAAAATGACCAATCACCGCGTGCTTCCTGCTCAAAGTGTTTGCAACCACATTAGCATTACCCGGATGGTAGCTAATGCCACAATCATAATCCTTCACTAGCTCTAGCCATCTCCTATGTCTCATGTTCAGCTCTTTCTGTGTGAAGAAGAACTTCAAGCTCTTGTGATCAGTAAAATCATGCACTTCTCCCCCATACAGATCGTGTCTCCAAATATTCAGGACAAATACCACTGCTGCTAGCTCGAGGTCATGAGTTGGATAATTCTTCTCATGGACCTTCAGCTGTCTGGATGCGTATGCAATAACTCTGTCATGCTACATCAGAACCGCGCCCAACCCGATCTTCGATGCATCTGTGTAAACCACAAACTCTCCATGCCCTGATGGTATAACTAAAACGGGTGCAATGGTCAATGCTTGCTTCAATCTGTCAAAGGTCTCCTGGAACTCAGATCCCCAGATAAACTTGACATTCTTATTCGTCAAGATGGTCATAGGCACCGCGATAGAAGAGAAACCTTGAATGGATTTCCTGTAGTACCCAAACAATCCCAAGAAGCTACCAATCTCTGTCACGCTCTTAGGCACTTTCCAATCTCTGACTGCTTTGACCTTACTGCGGTCGACCTCATCCCGAGATACAATGTGGCCCAATAATGCTACTCTGTCAAGCCAGAACTCGCACTTACTGAACTTGGCATACAGACATATGTCCTGTAATGTTTGGAGTACGGTCCTCAGATGCTGGCTATGCTCCTCTATGCTCCTCAAATAGATCAGGATATCGTTAGTGAAAACTATTACGAAGTGATCCAAGTATGGCTAAAACATGCGATTCATGTGATCCATGAAGATCGCTGGCGCGTTCGTAAAACCGAAGGGTGTCACCATAAACTCATTGTGCCCTTAACGCATTCGGAAGGGTGTCTTATGCACGTCAGACTCTCGCGCATTCAGCTGATGGCATCCGGATCGGAGATCTATCTTCGAGAACACTGATGCTACCTGAAGCTGATCAAACAAATCCTTGATCATCGGCAACAGATACTTGTTATTGATTGTGACTCTGTTCAGCTCTCGGTAGTCAATGCAAAGCCTCATGCTGCCATCTTTCATCTTGACAAACAATACGGTGCGCCCCATGGAGAAAAGATAGGGCGAATGAAAACCTTATCTAGGAAATCATGTATCTGGTCTTTCAGTTCTTTCATCTCTGCAGGTGCTAGATGATAGGGTGCCTTAGAGATCAGCATTGTACCTCTTCATGAGCTCAATAGAGAAGTCCACATCTCTCTTTGGTGGAACTCCTGAAACATCGTCACGGAAAACAGTGGAGAACGCACTGACCACATCCACGTCCTCGAGCCTCTGACTGACTGGTTCTGACACCGATACAATGCTGGCCAAAATTGCCTGGCATCTTCTCTTCATAAAGCTTTCTCGCACACAAGCAGGAAATGACTTGCGGCAATATAATTGTTGGTGTCTGGTGCCTAAAAAACAAACGGCTTACCAATGGGCGGTCGGACAGATACTGACCTCTGTTGAAAGTCTATGACAGCTCCGTTCAACTAAATCCCGTCCATACCCATAATAATGTCAAACTCCGGCAACGGTAGCACTATCAAATCTGCCTGCACTATATATTTCTGTAACCAAAGCTCCAATCTTTTCACTATCTGAGAAGCGAACATCTGATCCCCGGATGGGATCGATACTCTGAACCCTGAATCCATCGCTATTGATATGATTCCTATTCGCTTGACGAAAGATTCAGATATAAATGAATGTGTAGCCCCTGAATCTAGCAGTGCATGCGTGGTTACCCCTGCAATATATATCCTCCTTGCACCAAAACATACCATTAAATCTAATCGTGTCGAAGCTTAAGAAAATTATTATCGGAAAATATCCAAAAATCCTCAAATTTTCATCGAATTAACCCAAATATCCTTCAAAATTTCAAAATTATCCCTCAGAAAAAATCAGAATTGCCAATTAGCCCATTAAAGTTTCAAAAATTGCACTATGGTCCTTCAAACTTTTTGAAATTTGCTACATGAACTCATAAAATTTTTTGGAAATTAACCTCATAAATTGTGAAATTCTCAAAAACCTAAATGTCAAATTTCCCAAATTACAGAAAATTCAAGAATCAACCCTTAAATTATCGGTTAATACAATTAGTTCCTAAAATTCTCCAATTAAACAATCACATTCTTAATCCCAACCATTAAAGGATCGTTTGCAGAGCACCTTGAGGTGCTTCAAACAAAATATTCTCCAAGAGCTACAATAGCTCGTCTCCTAAGAATGTATACACCAATGAATTAGATCGAGTTTGGTATAGAACCAAGCGGAAAACACTCGAAATAATCCTCCGTTAAGAAACACTAATATATTTGTATATCCTGTGTAACTGAATAACCAAAAGACTAGATTAATTTTTGCATTCATTATTTCAGTTATGGTGAGAACTGAACCGACGGATGCTCTAACTGGTTAAATCGGTTTGAAAACAATAGTTAAACACTTAAATACATAAGATATGTTTATGGATATTCGGAGACTTCAACTGTTCATACGTCAGCCTTTCTACCACCTAGGGTAGGATTCACTAGAAGAATTTGATTTATGCAACTACTTGAACAAACCCACCCAGCTTAGGACTTACCCACTGTCTAACTGAACTCCTAGACTAGACTGAAGGCAGCACCTTCCAGTCTACACTTATTTAACGTCTATGTGAGAAAGACTACATACACAAGTTTATTGTCTTTATGCAAGACTGTATTTGGGTGGTGTTGTGTGTGTGTGTTTGAGAACTGATCTCTGAAAACTACCCAAAAGTGTTCTCACACACCGAGGGAAATATGATTCTAAACTAAGCTGATAACACGTTCAAGTGTTCCCTCTAGGTTGATTGCTTCTTGTAAGCTGATAAATAAATAAGCACCTTTCTTTTGTTCTTCACACACTCTAGTAAATGATCTATCTTGTTCTTCTTGCCGATGGTCTTGAGCTTGCATATATAGAGGCATTGAGACCGTACTTCAAGAATCATCACAAGTGTTCGTTGCAGCTTTGAATGCGTTCATTGGTATATGTGTCTTGACTTTTCTAACATGTCTTCAAGAATCTCTCGGCTTTAATCTTTGCTACAACGTCAATTAATGCACCTTTGATCGTACAGATATTTGTATCTTTGTGCGTAACTGGAATCCATTAAGATAAGCTTGTCTTGATCTTCAACTGAATGATTCCTAACTGATGTTCCTAACTGATCATCTGAACTGATCTTCAGTTGGACTGGTGAAATCAATTGACTCGTCAGTTGAACTGATTTCACTCTTTCAGTTGAACTGGTCATCTGGGCTCTTCATCAGTTGAACACTTCATCATCTGGCTGGGCTTCTGAAGATCTTCTGCTGAACCACCCATGAGGTGGATAATCAGTTGAACTGTTCGTTTACATTTCATTTCGACTGGTTCAGCTTGTGCGATTAGTTGGACGTCTTTAGTTGTCATTTTGATAGCTCGGAACTGATCTCAGCTCTAGTTTTGGCTCGATAACTTATCAGTTCGAAGCCTGATCAGTTCCAGCTACCTGCGCACTTAGGTAAACTCATTAGAAACAAATAAACAAGTTTTGTTAACATCAAAATTAAGATTGCGAAGATGAAATGATTTTAAAATCTTTCAGTTTTTCTTAACGAAGGATTACTTGAGTGTTTTCCGCTTGGTTTGAAACCAAACTTGACCTAATTCATCAGTGTATGCATTCTTAGAACACGAGCTATTGCAGTTCATTGAGAATATTGTGTTTGAAGCACCCTCGCAGGTGCCTAAACCGATCCATCAAATGGTATCAGAGCTTGCTGTTCTAAGAAGGACATTTGACAACTGACTAAAATTATTTTACTTTAAAATAGTTTTAAAAGATATTTAAAGTACTTTATATTATTTTCAAAATTATTTGAAAATGTTTATCTAATGCTCATTTTGAAGAATAGAGAGGATTGGCTCTACAACTAACATTGTAGCCATTTCACTCGACTCTAAGCTTCGGGGTTTTAATCGACCTGCAAGGGTATGAGTCCTACTTGTTAGCCATTCATCAAAACTGATCGGAAGACAAGGTTTCAGCTGCCAACCTACCAGTTGAATCTGATCAATGACGAAGTCCAGCTATGTTGAGATGTTGGATGATTAAAGTTGAGCTTAATCATCAGTAGCATACCGCCGCTTAACTCCCTTATCAGATCAAGTAGATGATCAATGCGGTTCAACATCAGATGAGTCCAGTTTGAATCAGCCCATCCAGTTTGGCAACACAGAGATCATGTCCAAGGCAGCTAGCTGCTTGTCTGGCAAAGAGACTCAAGATCGTTGCAGCACTCACAGAGTTCAAGGCAACCAATTGTTGGTGTATTCAGTTATGTCATGCATAAACTGATTGATATTTGATTTTGTTTAATATATGCTATTGTAGTAGCAATTTTACCTTAAAACTGAAGGTGCACTTAAATGTATAATAAAAAAGAGATCTATTTGAGTAAATACATTATGTTTATCCAATTATGTTTCTATGTGATTGAACTTATATCTCTAGATTTCTTGTCTAAACTGCTTGAATGATTGAAGCTGATAAATTTTGGCTTATATAATTATTTTTAATTCAGTTAGTGGAGATCTTTATTTCCCTCAAACTGAAAAATATCTTAAATTCGTTTTAAATTTTTTTATTTATTCAGTTATTGAGGGGAAACATTCATAACACTCGAAATGAAAATTTTTCTTTAATCGTTTTTAAAATTTTTTTGATTCTCACAAAGAGGAAGAACAAGTTACATTTTAAGAATCAATTAAATTTTAAAATTTTTAAATCTCTTTAATTGTTCAAGTTTTGTGATCATCAAAAAGAGGAGATTGTTGGAATATTTCATGTTCGCAATCTTAATTTTTATATTAGCAAAACTTGTTATTTTGTTTCTAATGACTTTACCTAAGTGCGCAGAAACGGAACCTGATCAGGACTCGAACTGATCAGTTATCGACTCAAAACTGAAACTATCGAATAATACAAATTGAAAATACCAACTGATTAATGGAACTGAATCCGTTCAAATGATGAATCGTAACCCAGTTTAACTTATTCTCCAGCTGATAAGTGGTTTAGCAGAAGATCTTTAGAAGCTCGGCCAGCTCATGAAGAGTTCAACTGATGAAAAGCTCAGTTCACCAGTTCAACTAAAAGAGTGAAATTAGTTCACCTAACGAGTCAACTGATTTTACTCAACTGATTTCACCAGCCCAACAGAAGATCGGTTCAAATAACAAGTTCAGGGCATCAGTTAGAACCAAACTGTTTCAGAACTCGACAAGCTTATTCAATGGGATCCAGCTGTGTACAAAGGTACAAGAGCATATGTACTATCAATAGTACAATAATGGACGTTGCAGCAGAGCTTAAAGACAAAATATTGATACAAATTTCAAGGAACACATTCAAGCTGCTACGATCACATGTGATGAGTCTTGATGTACGGTCGCATTACTGCTATAAATACAGACCAAGACCATCAACAAAGATATAAAAATGAAATTGGAAAAAAAAGAGAGAAAATAAATGGCACACTTATACATATCAGCTTACAAAGAAGCAATTAGCCCAGTTGAGAGAACACTCAAAAGTTATATCAGCTTAGTATAAAATTTTATTTCCCTCAGTGTGTGAGAACACCTTTTGGGTTGTTTTCAGAGATCAGTTCTCACACACACACACACATCACCACTCAAAATATCGTCTTTTTCAAAGACGTAAAACTTGTGTATGTAGTCTTTGACACACAGACGTTAAAAAAGTGTTGGCTGGAAGGTGATGCCTTCAGTCTAGACTAGGAGTTTAATTAGACAGTGGGTAAGTACTAAGCTGGGTGAGTTTGTGCAAGGTGTTGTATAAATCAAAGTCTTCTAGTAGATCCTACCCGAGGTAGTAGAATGGGTGACGCAGGAGCACTTGAAGTATCAGAACATCCATAGATATTTCTTGTGTATTAACTGTTTAACTGTGTTTTAAACTTACTTGATCAGTTCAGCTGATATCAATTCAGTCCATAGCTGAACTGATAGAATCCAGAACTGATTCCACGTATTTCAGTCGATCAATTAACAAAAGTCGTTAGATTTTAAAATCTTTCAATTTTTCTTAACGAAGGATTAATTAGAGTGTTTTCCACTTTGTTTGAAACCAAACTCGATCTAATTCATCGGTGTATGTATTCTTAGAACACGAGGTATTGCAGCTCATTGAGAATTTTGTGTTTGAAGTATCCTCGCAGGTGCCTAAACTAATCCATCAGTTAGTATTACCCATCCACTGAGTCTTGGCCTTAAATGTAATCGTATTATCGTATCATCATATTAGTCACAACCAACTCAATTCCTCCAAAAAAATGTCATCGTATTTATCACTTATAAAAATCATGTATATACATAAATTTCTTTAAAATTAAGCATGCAACGTATTTTTCAAATATACATGAAGCGTCGTGATCGATATAACATATACATTTAAAACATGATAAATTGTGATCAGGGCGGTGCCAGGAGTGCTAACTCGGCCCGGGTGCAAAATGACTTTTTGTGCCGGGAAATCCTAATTGACCATATTACCCCTGGATCTCAAACATTCAACCCGAAGCCAACCAAATTTATTAAAACACCTCAACACATATTTATAATCATTTTGTAGACATAACCTCGAGCCCGTTCAAGAACTAAAATAATTCGTCTTAAAACTTGAACCGGGGTCTCGGTTTCAATCTGAATTAACCTGAAACTAATCAAACTTTCCAAACTTAAACGATGACTTAAACTCACATGACCAGCCCTTAAACCACTTATTTCATACCACTTGTAACCCTCTAAAGTCCTTGAAAAGCTGCTGGAATTTTCTGCACATATCGAGATTCCAATCCTAGTGCACCTAACCTTCGACCCTAGACCCGAAACCGACGCTTCAAGACCATGGCTAACCCTTCTAGGACCATGACTAGACCCACGTGTACCTAATTGACCCAACCTAACCCCACATGCCTACAGCCCTTGCGACCGAGGTGGCTCAAACTTGGCAAAAATGTGACCTAACTTATCCTCAAGCTTTGACCCAGCCTAGCCCTTCTACCAGTTGACCATGAACCATTCCCAGCCTTGACACAGACCCCATATGACCTTAACCAGTGTCTGGAACGATCCATGCATGGCTGCCCTCTTCCTTTCACCCAATCTAGCCATTCGCACCCTAGGACCAAGACTTCACCATCGGCCCTTACCCCTTTCGATCCAGAACTGATATCACCCTTAAAAAAATTCTAAACCTGCTATAAAATGCTCCCTAAACCTCAAAGATCTGGCAGCCCCTCACCCATGTCAAAAACGTGAGCATCATTGCGTAAAATATGCATATTTTCGTGTAAAAATCATGTAAACTCAATGCACAATGATATATTTATGTAATATAATGCAAAAAACATTCAAAAAAAAAAACACATATCATGATGCGATTGAAGAGAAAAAGAAGGTATAGGGCGTGCCTTTGCGTTTTTACGCTCGAAAACTCAGAGATAATCGCGTAGAACGTGCACCGGAGAGACAGGGAAGGATTTCTTTAAAAGAAGCTTGAGAACTTGGGAGAAAAGCTGCTGTATTTTCGAGCCTTGCTGCTGCTAAATTGGGAGGGGGAGGCCAAAATACTATGGAATAGGTTTATGGTTTTAATTGAAGAGTTTAAGTTGTAATATTAAGTGTTAATGGGCCCTTAATTAAAATTAAAGGGGTTAAAAGGAATTTAGGTCCATTAAGCAACAAAATAATTCCGTTAAGCCCAAAAACATTCTCGAAAATATTTCGTTTAGGAACATTTTTTAAAATACTGTTCGAACCCTCAAAAAGTGTCCCGACTTGCTAAATTATGTGTATCGGTTCAAATTAAATACGTCTAGTTGAGTAAAAATACTTTAGCAAGGCCCATTTTTGGAAATCGCCCTTATTTACATCATATATTAAATAATTAAATCTAATTATTTAATAAAAATATTTTTCCTTAATTATCTCGGTCTCTATTTCTCGTTCGAGTGCGAAAAAATTCTAAAAGCTCTTATGCTTGAAACTATAATAAAACATGAAATAAACCACATATCCAAGCAATAAACATGCATTTAATACATTAAAATAATTTAATTAAAATAAATAAGAAATTTGATAACTTGCATGCATGTGGTTCACGTGAACCTTCAAATTATCGGGATATTACAATCTATCACCCTTAAATTGAATTTCATCCCCTAAAGTCGCTTATCCTAGATAATAAAATTTTAGACTCTTAATTCTAGTATCCCAATAATCCACGCTTCTGTTGCACCACTCTGATAAAATAAGTGTTAGGTTGTCCTTATGAAACATATACTACTTAAAATGTTACTAGAAATATTTTTTTGAAATTTAATACTCTGATAGGATCGGTTGTCGTAACAAGTGTGTTTAGAAGGGGGGTTGAATAAACACTTACAATTAAAATTGTTCTTTAATAATATTTGAGTTCAGTTTGGTGACAAACTGAATCTCGGAATCTTGTTGGTCAATAACAATCAGTTAAACTAGAGTAGTTGCGGAAAGTAACTGACTGAAAGATTGAATACGAAACTAAAAGAAATATGCAAGAGTTGTTTCTGGATGTGCGGAGAATTCAATTACTCCTACGTCACCCCTTCTATCACAAGGATAGGATATTCACTAAAAAACTTTGATTGAGTACAACACTTGTATAGACCCACTTTAGTTTGGACTTACTACTGCCAAAACTGAAACTCTTAGTTCTACACAATATTCTCAGTGCGTAACTAATCTTAGCACTATTGAATCTAACAACTTTTAGAGAGTGCTAGTAGGCTCAAATTGTAGCCTTGATTGCTACGAATAATTCAAATAAGAATGAGCTAAGATTTTGAAAGAGTAACAGCAAGTTTAAGATTGAGTGATCGTCTCTTATTTCTCCAGCTGTTCTTCAGTCTTATTTAAAGACTTCTATTTCAACGGTAACTTTGAGATGCATTTGAATTCTAGTATCTGTTGATTGCCACTTCATCATTCCTTGGGCAATGTTCTCTTCATTGATTGTAATACGGCGTCTTAATTGCAATAGCCGAAATACGTTGTTCTATGCTGTAATGATTGAGGTGCGACTTTCCATATTCAGTTGAATATTCTTTCCCGAGAAAAATTCAGTTGAGATATGTTTTAACTGAAACTTATGCGGTTGAGTGTATTAACTAATCGGTTTCCCACTAATCACTTTTCTTCATTAGGCCATCTCCAACCCTGCACCAAAATGGTGTAAAACACCATTTTGGTGCAGGGTTATCTGCTCCAACCGATACCTATTGTTGACGCCAAACTAGTGGAGTGCTACAGTGTTGCACCAAATTTGGTGCAACACTGTAGCAATAGCGTTGGGTTTTTGGTTTTTTTTATTTTTTTTTTGTAATTTTTTTTATTGTCATTTTACTTAAACTTTAAATATTATATAATTAGTTTTATAATCCAATTTAATTATAAAAATGTATTATTTCAAACAATTAATTTTAAAAAAGTGAATTTAAAAAATTTGGATATTTTAATTTAATACATAATTAATAAAGATAATATGATTATGTTAATAAATTATTTGTGATAAATTAGTTGTAGTAAATAAAATAGTATAAAATTTGCCAAGAATATCTTAATTATGTAGTTATAATTAAATTAATTAATATTGAATACAAAGATACAAGTACAAAAAAAATTAAGATTTCAAACACTATTTTTTTGAAAATCAAAGAAAATGATACAAAATTAAATAAACAAACATAAAAAACACTAAATTATTAAAATTGACATTACAATACAACATAAAATAAAATAAGATGACAACACTTCAAATCAAAGATAATGATACAACATAAACGTAAAGAAGATAATAAACAACAAACTATTAAAAATCATACCACAATACAATAAAATAAGGATGACAAGCACTTAAATTTAAAACGGAGGTAAGCTGGATCCAGATCCTCCAATGTCTCCAAAATATTTTCCATAGTCGAGACTATCACGTGCACGTTTCCTTTCTTCCCTCTCACTCAAAATTCTTGACTGTTCGGCCCTAAAATTTTCACGCAAAGATGGATCTTGAATTGAGTTGAGATCGATTACCAAAATTTTGTTTTCTTCTTGAAACCTAGTCAAATCCAACATTTGTCGATTTTGTTCTATTTTTGTTTCATTTTGTTCCAATTTTCGTTCAGTTTGTTGCATACGTTTTATCTGTAATTCTTTGTTATGTTCACGATAAGCATTTCCAGTTTGGATTATTTCCAGAATTTTTTCTTGTCCTAATCGCATTGATTCAATTGTCTGTGACATATATTCATCTTTTTTCTTTTTTAATTTTGCTTTTTTCACTCCAAGTGGCCGCTGTGACGAAGTACCACCAATATTTTCATCACTTAAATTAATCTCAAATGGTGATAATCCAGGGGACGCTGATTTGGGGGAATCCGTTGCTTGTGTGTCCGATTGTTGAGAGTCGAAAAATTCAATACCTCTTTGAATTGTTGACCTTGAATGATTTGACGAAGCTGCAAATTTCTCCATATCTTTCATAATAGACCATACATGATCAAACTTAAAACCTTTCTTGAAATTAGAATCCTGTTTCATTAACTCTTTCGCACGAATTATCTGTATATAAAATTAAAGTTAAGATAAATAATATAAACAACTGATAATAATATAAGTATAGATATTCTATCAAAACAAAACTCACAATATCCATATCTGAAGCACCGCTTGGATGGAGTTGTTCAACTTGTTGGATGCATGCTTTTAATTTACTAATCGCCGCCAATATTAAGCCCATACGAGATTGCACAGATCTTTTGTTACGAACTTCAGTCATGTCGGGTGCTCTGGAACTGTTGTAGCTTTGCTCGACACGACTCCAAAATTGATTTCGAGATTGGTTTATGCCTATGATAGGATCTTGGGAAATGTCAAGATAAACATGACAAAGGTGTATGTCTTCTTGATATGAATAAGAAGCAGTTCGTGCATTCGAAGCCATTGAAACGAAAATATTTTGAGAGACAGGTATAATATTTATTATATAGAGTATGATAATGGATATAGGATAAAGATCCTACGGTTCCGTTTAAATGAAATCTAATCCGACGGAGTATAAATCGGATAAGATTTTGTAGATATAGGATAATGATCATATGGTTCCAACTCAAAGAAATCTAATCCAACGGTGAATAAATCGAATCGGATTTTTTGGATATAGGATAAGGATCCTATTATTATTATTATTATTATTATTATTATTATTATTATTATTATAAATACATATTTGTCCATTTGTGTGTATTGTATATAATATCCTATAGTAAAGAAACAAATTTTCATGTTTTTTTAATTTGTGTGTATTCTCGTGTATTGTTATTATTATTACTATTATCATGTATTGTATATAAACAAATTATTATTATTATTACTATTATCATGTATTGTATATAATATCCTATAATGTCCATTTGTGTGTATTCTCGTGAAGTCAAGATAAAGATTTTGAAAATCCAACCATTTTGGATATATGATAAAGATCCTATGGTTCGGTTTAAATGAAATCTAATCCGACGGTGTATAAATCGGTTCAGAATTTTTGGATAGATGATAAAGATAATGTGAATAGATTTGGTTTTGTTATATAATATGAATCATATGAAGTTATCCAACTCGTACTTCAAAATTTCCAACTATCAACAAACATCATGAATTATCAAAATTTTCATTTTTTCAATTCAGCATCATCTAGCTCATCTGATGAATTTGATTCACATGTTCAAGATCAATTTGAGTCCATCAACGAAACAGAAAATTTATTGGGGAGTCTAGCAACCAATAACACAATTTTAGCGGCTTCATATGCTGAGCAACATGAAGTTGAAGTCAAACATGGAGGGTCGATTCCCGGTCATATCGTAATTCCGCGTGATCGAGAATTGGCGGATCGTAATCTTTTCAACGATTATTTTGCTGATAATCCAAGATACAATGAAGCAATGTTTCGAAGACGTTTTCGAATGTCACGAGGCCTTTTTTTTCGTATTGTTGAGGCTGTAAAGAATCATGATCGTTATTTCATACAACGAGTAGATGGTCTTGGTCGGCTGGGACTCTCTACTAATCAAAAAATTACTGCTGCAATGCGGATGTTGGCATACGGTACACCAGCGGATGCTGCTGATGAATATATTAAGATAGGAGAATCAACTACAATTCAATGCCTTCAACGTTTTTGTCGGGATATTGTAGAGGTGTTTGCAGAGCGATACCTAAGGTCACCTACCTCCATTGATATTGATAGACTACTGCATATTGGTGAAAAACGTGGATTTCCTGGAATGTTGGGAAGCTTGGACTGTATGCATTGGAGATGGAAAAATTGCCCAACAGCATGGGCAGGACAATACGCGGGTCGTAGTGGTTCTCCGACCATTATTTTGGAAGCGGTTGCTGATTATGATCTTTGGATATGGCATGCATTTTTTGGTATGCCAGGATCTAACAATGACATCAACGTTCTTGAGGCATCAAATCTTTTTTCAAATCTTGCGCAAGGTATCGCTCCTCCAGCAAATTACTTTATTGGTGGAAAAGAGTATCATCAAGGATATTACTTAGCCGATGGTATATATCCTAAATGGTCAACTCTTGTGCAAACAATTCATGATCCACGCGGTCCCAAAAAAAAATATTTTGCAATGAAACAAGAGTCATGTAGGAAAGATGTCGAACGCGCATTTGGAGTACTTCAATCACGATTTGCAATTGTAGCATCTCCAGCACGTGCTTGGCAGAAAAAACACTTGCAAGATATAATGACTGCATGCATTATAATGCACAATATGATTATCGAAGATGAGCGTGACTTGGATACACCAATCGAAGATGCGTTGGAAGCACCAACTCCAAATGTGGAAATGATTACGGATCAAAATATAAGATTTCAAGAATTTCTTGCTCGGTATAAAAACATAAGGGACAGAGAGGCTCACTTCGCACTACGAGATGCACTAATCGACCATTTATGGGATTTATATAGTAATTCCGTTAATTAAATGTTGGATATTTGTGTGTCATTTCTATTTTATATGGATCATTTGAATATTGGTTGTATGTTAGTAATTTATGTTCAAAATATTTACTTGTGTGATTGTAATTTTTTTGAATGATTAGTTAATTACATTTAATCAAGTAATAAGTTTAAGTATTGAAAATGAATATTAAATATTAAAAAATTTTAACGTAATTATAAATAAATATTTAATTAATATTTTAATTCAGTAATATATATAATGAATTTTAATATAGAAATGATTTTAGATACTAGTGATATTTTAATTGTTGTGTTTATAAATATTTTGTGAAGTAAATTATTTTTTGTTAATAAAATAATAGAGAATATTCCGAGAATATTCTTTTTAATGTAGAGTTTAGAGTTGATGGGTTGGAGATGAATTTTATATTTGGTGTAAGAATTACACTATTTTAAAGTTAGTGTGACACTAACATAGCGTAATGGGTTGGAGATGGCCTTAGTTCAGCTGGTTTCAGTTGTTAAGTAATCAGTCGCGTCTTTCGAATATTCAGTTGTCTCATAATTCAGTTAGTTTCTTCAGTTTGTCAAACTCCGAAATTTGGTTTTCAACAATTTCCTCCTTTTTGGTGTTTGACAAAACTAAGCATATAGTAACTGAAGGATTGAACTCTTATAGACTGCTTCTTAATAAACACTGTCTCAAAACAAACTGCTAACTGCTCTTCAATGTTTCTTCTGAGTCATATTAACTTCCCCTTTTTTGTCAAACTGAGCCATGAGGATAGATAATTGTCGAACTTCAGTAGATAAGATGCCGACATCAGGTGAGATACTGGAGATGGCAGTAAGAACTAAGGTTTGCAGTCAGTCTATTTTGTTTGCAACAGATGTTTCTAGTCTTTCAACTCGTTGATTGATCACATCTTGAGTAACGAAAAGAGCAGCAGTTGTAGCTTTGTTCTGCTTGTGTTCTATGGCAACTGAGAGTTCAGTTACAACTTCTTGAATATTCTTCATCTTTGCAAAAACAAAATCTTCGGATCCATTCAGCTTTACAGAATGATAGAATTGGGTTGACTGAATGGATTTCATGGCATCCATTATTTGATTCATATTTGTCTTGATGGTGTTGATTTCATCGAACAATGCTTCTGAATTAGAGATTTCAGGAGACATGGCTCCTATATCTTCCTGATGTGGCACTTGTTCTGGTGGAGTGAAAATTATCATTGTGCGATCAACTGTCTCTTCTTGACTTTGAGAGGAAGAAGGTAGATTCTGAGCATCAGAAACACTTTGTTCTAGAATAACAGGGTTATCTGTGGTAACTGTTATTGGAGAATTATGGGCTTGTTCTTCTGTTTGATCAACGGCTGAAACTTGGGGTGGTCCTTCAGTTTGAAGGTTTTCAACATTAGGTAACTGCTCTTCCACGGATTCAGTGAGTGTTTCCTCTTGGTTCTGAGTGAGCACTTCAGTTTGCTCTTCAGTTTCAGATGTTACTTGTTGAATTGTTTCTGGAGCAACAAAAAATGGAGCTTGTTCTGCCTTATCAGATAATTGAACATGTCCTTCAGCAACTGGAGATTGAACATGTTCTTCAGCAACTGGAGATTGAACATGTTCTTCAGCAACAAAAGTTTGAACATGTTCTTCAGCGATTGAAGTTTGAACTGGGTCTTCAGATGTAATCAGAACAAAAGTTTGAACATGTTCTTCAGCGATTGAAGTTTGAACTGGGTCTTCAGATGTAATCAGAACTTCTTGTTCTGTTTGTTCAGTCAGAGGATCAACTGATTCAAAATTATGTGCTTCAGCGATTTGGTTCCACTGCTGGTATTGGTTTGGTTCTTTGTGTCCTTGGTTTCTTGATATGTTTGGGAGAGGGAGTTTTCTCAGAATCTGATTCACTGAGAATCAGTTTTCTCTTTGTAGCCTTCAGTTGGGCCAGCGTTTTGGCTTTCTTGACTGATTTAGGAGCAGCTTGCTGCATCCCAATCTCCTTCTTGACTTTTACGAATTTTTTAGGCGAGAGATCCATCTTGGTCTTTGGTGGCAAGATATTCTTGGCAGTGAATATCTTAAATTTTGAGGATTTTTCGGCATTGTTAGCTACCAGTCCTTTGAGTTTCAGAATATAACTGATTGGAATAGCAAACCCCATGGACTGTTTTGTTGATTTAAGCATATTCTTTAGAATGCTGAAAATAATGTACCTCCAGTTGACTTTCTTCTCACCCATGATGATTGTCATCACCTGGAATTTTTCAAGAGTAAGAGCTTCATATGAGCCAGTTTTAGTTAAAATTCCCTTTGCTACAATATCAGCCAATAACTGAATTTCTGGTTTCAGTTCTTTCTTTGGGTCGGAGACTTTGATTTTCCGCCCATCAGCAGATAATGAGGATTGCATTTCCTCAATATCGGATGTTTTAACTTCAGAGAAACTGACATATCCATCAGTCGGCAAGGAAAACATTTCTCCAAAGTTTCCTTCAGATAAGATCAGCAACTGATCATTGATAGTGACAGAGATATTTCCTTCACCAGTAACATACCCTTTCAGATAGAATTCATTCACTTCCTTCGAGTATATTTCTTGTGAAGATTGTCCCAAAAACATTCTGAGCCCAGCAGATTCAATCTTCAGAAAGACATTTTTGATATCAACTTCTTGAATTGATAAAACTGAGTAAAAATCGATTGCCATGGCATTCATCATGTGAGCAGGGATCTGATTAGCCATTTCGGAAGGTAAGATGATCTGAAATTCGTAGAAAATAAGCTTCGAAAATTAGTATGCTCTTAGAACTGATTGTATGCGTGAAGGAGAAGAACTGAATTGAAGCGGGTATAGTACATTTGTACGTGACTGTTCAAATTCTGGAGACGTGTCAGTCCATGAAAATTTTGAATAAAAATAATTGTACGTGTGCTGTAATCGTGTGTATAAAGGTTAGCGGTTTTAAAATAAGTCACGTCGTCAGTCTGCAGTCACGTCAATTGATTTAGAATATATTAAATTTTAATTAATTAACGTATGTGAGAAGATTTGTAAACAATCCGATTGAATGATCAGTTGGGAAACTGATTCATTTCAGTTGAGAAGTTACAAACAATTGTCTTCTCAGCTAACTTTTTAAAATTAATATTCCCCCTAAATTGGTGCATAAAACATTTAAAATGACGATGTGAAAATAAATTTAAAGATTTAAAAATTTATTATATGATAAATGATCGCGGCCCTTCAGCTTCCATAACTTCTTGGCTATAAATAGAAGTGGCTCAGTCAGTTTCAGACATATCATCCAAAATATTCAAGATAGGATAAAATAATGTCTGATACGAGTGACTCAAGTCTTTCTCCTTTTTCTCTGGAGGCCAGGAAGGCCGAGATAGAAGATGAAGTCTTCTACGAAAGTCTGCATTACTGGGAGCGATTGCAGGAGCTTGAGCTCTTGTACAACTCTGGGGAGGCCACCACTCCTGAATTGGTGGCAGAACTGAAGCAAGTGCGAAAGCACTTGAATATTGCTGTGTGGGTGGACGTCTTCAAAGACGGTCACATGTATCAGCTGATGGTCCGCAAGGAATTGAAGATTCTAAGGCGCATAGCTCATTCTCACAGCTTTCTCATGACTGCTCCTTCTTCTCTATCTGTTTGGTTGAAATTTTTGATAATTGTTGTGGAGGAGAAGTATTATGATGTAATCCAGACCAACATTTATAAGTAATGAAATATTTATCTGGTTTTAACTCTGTTTTTCGTTTTCCTGCAAATAATGAGTTGATTACTTACTGATTAGATAAACTGATATTAATTGACTTCTGACTGAAATCAGTTAACAATTAATAATTAGTAAAAGATACACTAATATTAGTTGAGGGTAAAAATATAATAATTGTTAAACTAGTTTCAACTGATAATAAATAATTGGTGAAGAAAAAGCCTGGGTAATTGCGATGATGTTTCGATTGGCTTTAGTCTTTTCAACTTCTTCACCATTTAATGTCATCTGTCCATTGGTTGAATGAGTGGAAGAATTTTGTTGGATCTGAACTGAGTGATATAACTTGGCATCGTTTTTATTCAAATGTAAAATTTGATTGACTCAGTGCTATCTTACTTTATTTTTCTACAATCAAATTAATGTTAACAGAAGGTTTATAACAAACTGACATATGACAACTGACATCAGTTGACAGTAAGTAGTCAGTTGTGAGAAATGATTTTATAAGCAAGAAAGTATTAATAATAAGTTTATGATAGATCAATTAACCAAAGAATATTTCGAAAGTAAGAAAACTTAGCCTCGGGTAATGGTTTTGCGAAGATGTCAGCTGCTTGCTGTTCAGTTGAAATATATTCCAGTCGAATATCCTTCTTTAAAGCATGATCCCTAATGAAGTGATGCCTGACATCTATATGCTTGGTCCTTGAGTGAAGAACTGGATTGTAAGTGATGGCAATTGTGCTGGTATTATCACAAAATATGGGCGATTCAGTTGACGTTACTCCATAATCCTTCAGTTGTTGCTGAATCCAGATCAGTTGTGCACAACAGCTACCAGCAGCTAGATATTCTGCTTCTGTTGTTGAGGTAGCTATGGATGTCTGCTTCTTGCTGAATCAAGAGATCAGTCTATCTCCTAAGAACTGACAAGATCCACTTGTACTTTTGCGATCAAGCTTACATCCTGCATAATCTGCATCTGAATATCCAACTAAATTGAAAGTGGAGTCTTTGGAATACCATAGCCCAACATTTTGCTTGTCCTTGAGATATCTCAGAATTCTTTTAGCAGCTGAGAAATGTGATTGCTTAGGATTTTATTGAAATCTGGCACACATACAGATAGCAAAAACAATATCAGGACGACTGGCTATTAGGTACAACAATGAACCTATAAACCCTCTATATAATGTCGCCTCCACTGATATTCCGCCTTCATCAGTGTCTAGTTTAACTGATGAGCTCATGGGAGTAGTTACAGTTGAACACGATTCCATACCAAATTTCTTTAGCAACTCCTTTGTATATTTTGTTTGACTAATGAATATACCAGTTTCCAGTTGCTTCACTTGCAGTCCAAGAAATAATGTCAGTTCACCCATCATGCTCATTTCAAACTTCTCATGCATTAACTTAGCAAACTTTTCGCACAATTTGGGGTTAGTTGACCCAAATATTATATCATCAACATAAATTTGAACTAATAAAGTGTGATTATTTTTAGTAAATTTGAACAAGCTCTTATCAACTGATACGAGTGAAAAGTCATGATCAGTTAGGAATTTTGAAAGAGTTTCGTTCCAAGCCCTGGGAGCTTGTTTAAGACCATATAATGTTTTTTTCAAATAGTATACATGATCAGGAAGTTTGTGGTTTACAAAACCTGGAGGTTGTTCAACATATACTTCTTCTTGTAACTGACCGTTTAGGAATGCACTCTTCACATCCATCTGGTAAACTTTGAAGTTTATGTGAGATGCATAAGCAAGAAATATTCTGATTGCTTCCAATCTTGCAACTGGAGCATACGTCTCATCGTAGTCAATTCCTTCTTCTTGCCTATATCCTTGTGCTACTAGTCTTGCTTTGTTGCGTATAACTGAACCGTCCTCGTTCAGTTTATTCCTGTACACCCATTTTGTACCTATAATGGTTTTTGAAGTTGGTCTTGGAACTAAGTTCCAGACGTTATTGTGAGTGAACTGATTCAGCTCTTCTTGCATAGCATTTACCCAGTTAAGATCAGCAAGAGCTTCATCAATTTTCTTTGGTTCCAGTTGTGAGACAAAGGCTGAATGAATAAATAAATTTAACATTTGATTGCGAATTCTTACTGGATCGGATGGATTTCCTATTACCAATTCTGGTGGATGTGATTTTCTCCATATGTACTCAGCATTTGTTGCATCAGCAACTTCTTCAGTTGGTAACTGAATGCAGTTTTCAGCTTCAGTTGATGCCTCGTCAGCTGGTATTTGAATGTTGTCATTTCGCTTTAATAAGTGATTGTCAGCATTGACTTCCTGCTCATTTAATTGATCCAATATCTCTGTTCTGGTGTTTGAAAGATGTTTTGATTATTATGACTTTCATCTTTGTCATCATCTTCCAAACTGATATCTGTAAATCGATCAGCTAGCTCAACTTGATCAGTTGGCTTATCAATTAGTGCAGTTTCATCAAAGTCAACATGCGCAAATTCTTCAACATTTAAAATTTTCTTATTAAAGACTCTATAATCTATACTAACTGATGAATATCCAAGGAATAATCCTTCTGCGATTTGGCATCAAATGCTTTTAAATAATTTTACCATTATCATGAATAAAACATCTGCAGCCGAATATTTTGAAATAAGTGATTATACTTTTTCTTCCATGCCAGATCTCATATGGTGTTTTCATATGATTCTTATTAATCATTGATCTGTTCTGAGTATAACACGCAGTGTTTACTGCCTCTGCCCAAAATCTTTGAGAAACACAAGAATCGGCAAGCATTGTTCTAGCAGGTTCTTTAAGGGTCCGATTTCTTCTCTCAGCTACACCGTTTTGCTGAGGAGTTCTTGCTGCTGACAGCTCATGCTTGATTCCAGAATTTTCTAGAAAGCTTGAAAGTGTTTGATTGATGAATTCAGTTCCTTGATCAGATCTAATTCGATCAATCCCAACTGATTTTCAATTTAAAAGTCTTTTGAAGAGTTTAATCAGTTGTGCAGCCGTATGGTCTTTGGATTTGAGAAAGATAACCCAAGTAAATCTTGAAAAATCATCTACGACCACCAAGGTGTATTTCATTCCCCCTAAGCTCATGACTGGTATTGGACCGAAGAGATCCATGTGCAATAGTTCTAAGCATCGGGATGAAGATTTACAGCCCTTGTTTTTGAAAGAAGATCGTACTTGTTTTCCATACTGACATGCTGAGCAAAGTTTTTCTTTTGAAAAATTTATTTTGGGCAAACCAGTTACAAGTTCATGTTTACTCAGATAGGCAATGGATTTAAAATTTAAATGATTTAACCTTTTATGCCACAACCAGTTTTGAGATGATTTTGAAGCAATAAAGCAAACTGGTGCATAAGGCTGATCATTCCAACTAACTTTATATGTGTTTCCACATCGTTTGCCAGTTAGTATGATTCATCAGTTGATGTTTTAACTGAGCATGAATTTTTATCAAATTGTACCGAGAATCCATTGTCGCATAATTGACTGATGCTAATCAAGTTATACTTCAGATTCTCTACTAATAAAACATCTTTAATAGTAAAGTTACCATGGATAAGCTTACCCTTACCCACGGTTTTACCTTTGGAATTATCTCCGAAACTGATGTTTGGACCACTATATTTGGTCAGTTGAGATAGCATACTTGCATCTCCTGTCATATGTCGTGAGCAACCACTGTCCAAATACCATATTGAATTTTTATCTGTACCTGTTACCTGCAAGCATACACATAATATGATTTGGTACCCATATCTATTTGGGTCCAAAACTTATTAGTCCCTTTGGAACCCATACTTGGATTAGTCTAACTGACTTTCCAGTAGCCGTGTTCCAAATTATTTTTCTCGGCTTCTGTGTGTTAGGTGTGCGGTGTAAAAATGACACAGTATGCATTTTAGCTTGGTTCAACTGATTGTTTAGTATGTATCTTTTCTGGACTGGTTTGCAGTTATAATAATTTGAATAGTTATTTGAATAGTTCTTGCTAAATCTTTTTGATGAATGACTTTCTGAGTCAGTAGAGATTTTTGGACTGTAACCAACTCCATGTCTTCTGGCCTTATACATATTCTCAATAGGTTGTTCATTCAGTTTGCTAGGCTTAAATTTTTCTTGTTCTACTGTTGATTTGACAAATTTAATGTATTTCCCTTTGTCCATGTTCTGTTTGGGTTGAGTATCTCTTGGAAATGTTTCACCTTGAGTATTGAGTCCTAATCCAGATTTATCAAAAACTGATTTTTGTGAATTTTGCATTTCATTCAATGCAGCTGATGACTTATTCCAAGATTTAATGAGCTTAGATTGTTCTGAGTTTTCAAGCATTAACTTTTGAATTAATGACTTATCTTTGTTTCTTTCTTCTCTTAGCTCAGCAATCTCCCTTTTCAGACTCAACTTATCAACTGATTCAACCGTTTTGATTTTATTGTCCATGGGATCATTTTGCTTTGACTTTATTTCCTCAAATGATGATGCAAGTTTCTGGTACTCATTTACCATTTCATGCAATGTTAAAATGAGTTCTTCTCGTGTAAATTCAGTTGAACTAAAATCAAATACCTGTTGACTTGTAGATTCTGCTTCAGTATCATTGTCCATTAGACATTTGACTTCCTCTTCATCACTTGAGCTATATGAGCTTTCTGGTTCTGATTCGTCACTATCAGTTTCTGCCCATTTGGATTTGTTCTCTTCATCTAATAGAACCTCATGTTTCTTTCTGTAGTTTTTCTTATCATCTCTGGGACTTCTCTTATGCTCATATAATTTCTTTCTTTTGTCAGTTGATCCTTGACTGTCCTTTTTAGGTTTAGGACAGTCAGCAATGTAATGACCTGTTATGCCACAATTGTAGCAAGCATTTGTTTCTTCTTTGGAATTATTTCTTTGGTATTGCTTCTGAAAGTTTCCTTGGTTCTTTCTCATGAACCTCCCAAACTTTTTGATGAATAATGACATAGCATCATTGCTTAACTGATCAGCAGATTTCTCGGCTGAACCAGTTGGTTCAGTTCTGACAGCTGCTAGAGCAGTTGTAGCTGTAGGAGTAGATGGTTCTCCTTCTCTGCTCTGCAATTCAAATTCATAAGCTTTTAAATCAGAAAATAGATCATGAAGTTCGATTTGGTTCAAGTAGTTAGACTCTCTCATATCCATAGTTTTGACATCTCATTCCTTTGGAAGGCCTCTCATCACTTTTAGTGCAACCTCTTTCTTAGTATACACTTTTCCAAGTGCATTTAATTCACTGACAATACTGCTCACCCTTTCATCATACTCATTCATTGATTCTCCAACCTTCATTCTGATATTGTCAAATTTCTGAATAGCAACAGAGAGTTTATTTTCTTTTGTTTGGTCATTTCCTTCATACAACTGAATCAACTTTTCCCAAATTTCTTTTGCTGTTTTGCA